>NW_025939905.1:2169-15255 GCF_000764305.2 Hyalella azteca | reverse complement strand
GGATACGGTATAGCCTATAGGTATGTATTACCTTGGACCAGCTATGCAAATATTTTCAGATTTTTTTGTGAACAACAAAAGGAATATATTTTATGAACACTCAAGGCTAACATGCAAGAATGGCATTGAATGATTAAATTAACAGCAAGCAAATTTTTAAGGAAAGTCTGAAAATTACTGTTGCAGAGGTGATCTAGAGGACTGAAGTAGTAATGCCGTGCAACTGGAGGAGCCGTGCTGTGAAGCGCAATGCTGTGCCTTGCTCTTCTTTTAGCGGGAGCTTCATTCTCTGCCAGATAATTATTCACATATGATTGATCACTTTTTAACTGTTACATACATCTGCCAGATAATTATTCACATATGATTGATCCCTTTTTAACTGTTACATACATACTATAATTCAATTGATTCATGCATTGTCTCTGACTTTATGCAATTGTGCAAAAATTTCAGATCAATTGGACAGGTCAAATTGTGTCATATATGGATTATAAGATTTGTAGCAGATGAAATTATTTTTTAATTTTTTATAATAATGAAAAAAATTTTTTTTTATAAAATTGTTTATTCTGTCAATTGATTCATGCATTGTCTCCAACTTTACGCAAGTGTGCCAAATGTCAGATTGATTGGACAGGTAGAAATGGGTTAAATATCGATTATAGGATTTGTAGCAGACAGACAAACAAACAAGAAGTGAAGTTAAAGAGTGTTGTAAAATCATTGCATTTTGTTTCATTGTCATGTGAATGTGATTTATCACTCACCATCATTATCAAGTATTTCTTGAGCTAAGCGTTTCAGCCCTCTTCTCTCAAGTCTCACCACCCGGGAAGACTTAGTCACTGTAAATAGAACAGAACTTAAATAAAAAAACATGAATATTTATTCCTTTCTTCCGGGGAAAAATTAAAAATTATGTAGTATAGGAAGAATATGCATATATTAGACACACTCAAGTAATTTATTTTCAGCCAAGCTGTTCCAAATTGTAGTTTGTGAAAAGTGCAACAATGAACTGAATATTGAAAAGGTTTTTGAAAATTTCCAATATGTATACATACACTTTACCCAACATTATCTAATTAATCTCTAATCAATCTAATCTCACTAAAATTAGCATTTTTTTTATACAAATTTATTTTAACATAACCTCATGAGGTAAATGCCCATCTGCTAATTTTTTTATAAAATCATTTTGTAAATTTTATAAGCAATGAAATTGTTTAGAATAAATTATTTTAAGTACATAAAAACTACTTTTTTAAAAGTTTACTTCAACAAATTTATATTGGCAAAAATTTGAATAATAATCTGCAGGCCTAAAAATGTCCAGTATTATATATTGTCCAATGGACTGGTAACAAAATCTCCAGTTAATCAAAAAATATGGATGTATGTATATACCTATATAAATATATAAACAAATATGAAATACATATACTATGTATTTCAAAACCATGAACCAGAAAATGATCATTACAACAATAATGTGAAAAAATTCAATTCAGCCAACATAAAAGTAAAGCAAAAAATTCAGTTGTCTATAGACTATAATTGCTCCTGAAATTCTGATTAAATCAATTGATCAAGTAATTTAAATTTTCATGCCCTGCATTGGATGAAGGTTCAAAGTGCTTCTTTACTAATCAGTGTAACATGTAAATCTGGAATTGAGTCACCCACTCAGAAGTTTGCAGAAAATTTCTAGAAGGCTGGTTATCTCAAATTGCTAAAAAGAAATGCAAGCATCATTATCATGACTCATTCCTCATGAAAACCCAAACTTTTTTCATACATTAATTTAAAACAACTACTATTCAACTAGCAAGTTAAAGTTGTCACAAGTGAGAAGTATATTACTAGTCAAAAGTGGCCAAACTTGTATACTGGTACATTACCGTACATAGGTACTAGTTACTTACCAAATTGCATTGAATCATTTAGCAATGTGGCTGGCAGATGTTGATCAGCAATGGCATCTTCTTTCAAATTGCGGTAGTTGTTCCCTTGCTTGATGCCACAAAGTTCAAATCGGAAATCTTGCTTGTATTGCAGAATGCAGAGTACTGAAGTGTTTACCGCATATTCTGGAGTTCTCACACTTATCAACACTCATGTCACTTCGGCCACAAGCCAAAAGACATTTTTAAAAAAAATTTCACACCTTGGAAATGTATAGTTTATAATCAATGTTTTGTGAAGAAGTTTCACAACCAAGCACAGAGCAAACAGTCATGTTTGCTCTATACTAATTGAAACTAGTCAACTAGTCAACGGAGACATGCTTGCAGTTGTAGCCGAGCCTGAAATCATGAGTGAAATGAATGTGCAACTTGCAAGATCTCTCAGTCTCATGTATGAGTATACACTTATTATGTCAAAAATAGCATTCTATTCATGTTTCTCACTTGTTCAGTATTGCTTAGCGATTTGATAAAAAAAAGCTACTTTTGTACTCCCTACCTTAGGCTTAGGCTTATACCGTACCTAGGCTAGGTACCTAGTCTTCATATTTCCTTAAGAAAAAATTCCTATCACAGATTAAAGAATCTTTCATAATGATAAGGTGCATGATAACATGTAAAACAGTAATTAATGGTTCACTGAAAAAGTCACCCTCACCAGGTTACCCCTGATAGAGCTGATTCCAAAATTCTATGCTGATTGCAGTCTCACACTCTCACTCTCACTGTCTGTCACACTCACACAATTGTCCTACCTTTATAATAAGCATACCTACCTACTAGCCTATTCTACTCATTTTACTAAAGAGTTTACAATTGAGTAGTTTTATAAATGCCAAAATATCTAAAATAATAATTGAAGAATAATAAAAATACCCACTGATTTCCCAATCCCCACATCTACATTTACTGTTACTGATTTACAAGCTCTGCACTGGGTTGATTGGGTCATATAGGCCGCCAAAAATGTAATGCAATGTTGAGATTTCTCAATACAATTTTCCGGAAAAAATGGCAAGTAAGCAATAAATCAGATGAAAAATATTAACAAAAATAATAGCAGAGAAAAAAAATATACAGCGTCAGCTCAAAAATCAATTCGTTTGAATGGCGCCACCATTTCTTCAAACGTTAGCAGAGCGGCAGCCATATTTACTGGCATAGCATATACAAATAGAAGTTTGTCCGTCGACCCATCTTTTTTTGTCATTTAAATATGTTTCCGCTCAAGAAAATTGGTATGTAACACCGGCACCGTAAACAATAGCATTATTTGCATTTATAAAAGTTTTTCGGGCCATTTTGAGGAGGTCAATTTTATTTTATCTCATCTCAAATATGGCACCAAAACAACGTAAAGCACGGCCCGACAAGGGTTTGTTTACGTTTACGATCCAAATGACGTCACTAGAAAGACGCACTACAATGCGGAACTTTTCGTGGGTTAACCTTTTATAGTTCAACCATGGGTCCACTAGACTGAACACTGAAGGTGGCACGTGAGACGTCGGCTTAATGTCATAGTTGTGAGCCCGATGTAGTCCATATTGGGGAGAAGTCTACAACCTTCTCTATTGCAAGAAAATTTATAGACTACATTGGTCTCTTGGAAAACTCCCGTTTTTTTTTGCAGGGGTTATTGTTCATTACAAGATTCTGTATTTTCTTGTTTTTGTAATAAATCAGTAGTTTAATTTTATTATTAATTACGTTCACGATAATGTTGTGAACGATAGAATGAAAGATCCGTTCATCTGCGTTATAACCGCTGGTCATTTGGTTCTCATAGTAGATGGTTGTGACGTTTGCGTCAGTCTCTGGTTCATGGTTGAGTCTCATGGTTGAACTAGTATAAGGTTGACCCATCAGAAGCCCATTTTTGCGGATGTAGTTCGTTGTTTGCCTGTGACGTCACTGATCTCAGTGACATCACGGGCATTAACCAATCACCGAAATGTGTTCAAACCAGTCGACCAATCAGGCATGGGAATGACGGGTTTGTTTACGTTTCTCGATCTACGTGACGTAACAAGAAAGCTGAACTGAAAGACGGAACTTCTCGTGGGTCAACCTTATATAGTTCAACCATGGTTGAGTCTGTTGTGGTACATTCGAAGTTTCGAAATTTCTGTGTCGATGGTTCTATTGGTAAATCCGTTATTGACCAGGATTCTTTTGCAATTTCTCAGCTCCGTATTCAAGTCATTTTTAGACGAGCAAGTTTCGACGTCTCGGACAAATTTACGGCCGGACCCGCGGCCGCCGGACTCCAAAAATAGAAAAAAGCCTAGCCAATTAACGAAAACCTCTCAGGGTAGGTCCAGTTAGGAACAGGTTCCATTAAAAACACAAAAAACCTAGAAAAACTCATAAAAACACTAAGAAAACCTTTCCGGCCGCGAGACCAGCCGCGGGTCCGGCCGTAAATTTGTCCGAGACCTCAAGTTTCGAAGGCTCGTTGGATGAGAGCACGTATTGTGCTTCTTTTATAGCTGGGCATTCGCTATCGGCGTTCAGGACTCTCCCGACATCTGTTGGTTTTCTGTATACTTTTGTGACGAACGAATTGTTTTTTTTAGCTTGGACGAGTGTATCTAAAAAATGTAAGGTGCGATTTTGTCCGAGTTCGTAAGTAAACTTCAAGTCGGAATTCATTTCAAAAGTCATTCGTAGATTCATCAGTTGTTCTTCATCTCGAACGACAACTGCAGTACAATTCGGGCTTATTCAGTTCATCTGAAAGTACTCGATTTTCAATTTCGAACATATAGTATTCAGGGTAACAAAATTGACTCGTAAACAGGCCCTGGGCCTAACGCCAACCATCAGCATGCAATATCTACACATAGCCTCAGATCAATGAGCTGTGGGTACCTAACTCCGGCTAACAGTAAATCCGCTTTGCACAACACAGTCTCTGCTCCACAGCGCCGCAGCACAACTGGCCGGAGCGCAACAGGCCCTACCGCAACAGGCAGCTCAGGTTAGGTTATGTTAGGTTACGCTAGGAGTAGCTGCTGCGGTAGGGCATGTTGCGCCCCGGCCAGTTGTGCTCCGGCCTGTATGCACTCCGGCCTGTGACTGAACGGCGCTGTTGTGGTGGGCGCTTTGTGTCAAAAGCCGTGAAGATGCCCGGCTGCGTTACGCTCGGGAAGGTATATGAATCGCACTGTGGACTTGGGCTATGCTGACCTCTAGCTATCCACCCGATAATAGCCTATCACAGCAAAGGAGATTCCTTGTTTCAGTCACGAAATAGAAATACGCCTACGCATTCCTTAGTCATACAAAATAAGCTCACAGAAACGAGATTCCATATTCTAGTCATAAAAATATATTCTATCATATTGAGTCACTAATCTAACAAAAGAACATCATCAACATAACACGTGGCCAAAACGGTACTCCTAAAAATAAAAATATCACATAGTATGCATCCCTTCACACAAGTTTCATTGAGTTCCTTCATTACTTTGGGAGATATACCTTGTTCCCTGAATTTGGGGAGTGGCCGTGAGACCGGCCGTAAATTTGTCCGAGACGTGTCAATACATCCGAGCCGTGTTTTCTCGACGTTTCAGATTATTTGCACTTGGTCTTGGTCGAGTTTGCACCTAAGTCACTTGGTCCAGGTCCGGGTTTTAGTCGGTACCTATGAGAAGGCATGGTTGCAACGAGATAATGATGATTTTTATGATTTAATAAAAGTCAAGTGTGGAAAAAGATTTGGGAATTTATGTCGACAATGAGCGGCAATTTTCTAAGCATGTTGAAACGCAAGCTAATAAATCCAACAAAATTCTTGGACCGATCAGACCAATGTTGCCAGATGGGCCTTTTTCAGGCAAAATTTCGCAAATGTGTCCTTTTTTAAAATGCATTGGCCTGTCAAAATTCATTTTGCCTTTCGGGGCCTTTTTTTATGAAAAATATAACTCTCGCCTTTTTTGTAATAATTTTGATTTTCACTTTTAATTCAGTTTTGCCCATGACAGGTACACCCAAATTTCGACATGTAACTGTGTCAACACTTCTGTTTAGGTGGCAACACTAGCGAGTGCCGCCTAATCAGGGCAACACTTTGGTTGAACCATGGGACTACTGTATATCCAGTTGCCGACTCGTATTAATAACCATGGATGGCAGAGCTGAGAGCGCGGATAATCGAGTATAGTTTTCACTTCTAAAGGCTAGTAAATTCAGGACAAATTTTTGAGGTTACAGCGCTGTTTCTCGATACATTCATCCTTCTGGTGTTAGTCACTACAAAATTTCACTTTGAATAAATATAATAACTACTCTTCTCCAAGTTATGATAGGCACTATATTTTTTTCCACGCATTCAAAAGTTGAGATAAATTTATAGGATAAACTTTTAAAATTTACCTTAGTCTTGCAAGGACCACATCATCTTTCTACGGCAGAAATGAGTTTGAATTTATTTTCCTCTTCCGCGAATAAATATTCTACCGTCAATACCAAAAACTTCGCCACATCACCTATGTCGTCGGCCACTTCACTATCTATTTTGTTAGCAAAACTGAGCCAAAACTCTCTAACGCGACCGAATATCTTTATAGTTGTTAGGCGGAAATCGAATCCTAAATATCATAGTCCTGGCCTGCATTATACGGTTTTATTTACGGTCGGCGAGTAACGTGCAATTCGCTGCAGGCTGGCGCCTAGCGGCTAATGTAGCATTGACGGTAATTCAGCTGGTACACTTGGTGAAATTTGTGTATTTTTGCTGTCTGAAAGCCTTGAGAATAAATACATGCACTGCAAATGGTTGGAAGTACATTAAATTTAAAAATGTTCTTAATAATTTCAAACGGGGCGATTTAAATTGGCCTGCGAATTAAATGGGCCTGCGAGTTAAATTTTGTGCGAGTTTAATCGGCCTTTTTCTCTTGGCTCCACCTGGAAACCCTGGATCAGACACTCTTACGAGTACCTAGATGCAGAAGCAATGAAGAAGCAGTTGTTCGTTGTTGTCGTGCGTCGGAACCTAGAGTTTGGAAACGCTTTGTGGTGACCAAAACGAGAAAATGACAAAAATTTAGTCCACAGTGTTCAGTGACGTGCAACACGGATAATTTCGGGATTAAAAGGCAAGTCATGTGAAGAAAGATTAAAGATTATGAAGCTTTCAGGCCTCAGTTATCGACGTCTGCGTGGGGACCTCATCGAAGTATACAAATATATTCATGGTTTATACAAGGTCCCCGAAGGATTACTAGAATTTAAAACAGGAACCAACACCAGGGGCCACGGCTATAAACTAAGAAAACTGCGTTGCAACTTCTCCACGCGACAACATTTCGTCTCGCTTCGAACACCGACATTTGGGACAGATTCCCCGATTGCATCGTTGACGCTCCGGGTATAAACGATTTCAAGAACAGACTAGATGAAGCTATGGAGTAATATATGTTCAGACTTGAAATGCCTAGCACCATATCGAACCCGGTGGAAGTCTAGTAGCTATTGCAAACTATCGAGTTAGGAAAATATCCGGTCGAAGGACCTATTTTCAGATCTCCTGTAGACAAGTCACGAAAAGTACAAGAATCGGCGACAGGCCACATCAGCAGGGCCTACACTTCAGCGCCGACATCACTATGTTATGTTAATTTACTACTCTATAGCTTGAAGCCAAGTCGCATGTGCCTTACTGAGATATGGGTGTAATATGCTTATTTACATTCTATGGATATCACTGCTTGTGTCAAAATAGAGTGGCACATGGTGGAGATGTTGTTTGCATTTTGGTCCATCAATCCTTGAGCTTCCAAGAAATCAAGCTGAATGGAGGTGCGCAGGCCATCTAGGCGCGCTTGGGCTCTGGCAGCTTTTTGTCCCTTTAATCACCCAATGCTGCAGTATCTTTTCCATAGCTTCTTTGCTAAACTGAACAGCTTGATGAACCTTTTGTTTTAACCTGTGACTTCTGTGCGCATTTCCGTATCGGTACACATGGCTAAAATATGTATCAACTTTATTATGTGCCCCTTTCAAATAGTCACGGTGCATTCATGCTTCTTCACTATTTTTGTGCACGGAGCGAACTTACGAACTTTACTGATTTCTGTATTGAGCGAACGTTCTTCCTGTACGGGTAAAATTTCTGTACGGAGCGTCTCGTTGTGAACGTGAAACACCTCACTTGAAGTTAGCAGGTTACTTTTCGATCAATAATATCAAGATTACAATAATTGATTCGCTTAGGTGGCGTCAGTAAGCCGAGGTTAAATAAATGAACTATTTTTGGGGTTTATTATAAAATAATCAAATCTTTTGATTCAACACTTCCTCATTGATATTGATCAACAGAGAACATAACAAAAAAGGAAAACACTTAAAATTCCTCATTGACCGCGAGCAGGAAGGGAGCAGAAACAAGGCCGAAGATTACTTAAGCAGCCAGGAAATTCAAATTCGGTCTTTGGGTATCAATTTAGGATGAAACTCGGAAAAAATTTACAGTTTGAAGAATAAAAATTTTTAGCGATAAGGAAATATCAATTAGATCAATAAATTATTAATTATAGAAGGAGCTCGCGAAACGTTACAATAGGTCTAGAGTGAGACACTCACCACCAAACGGTCGTCAAATTACAAGCCAATGAGGAACTACAATTCATGCATTAAATCAATCGAGGAGAAATGAATTGAAGGCCAAGCTAATTTTCTCTTAAAAAGCAGGAAACACAAGATGGAAATGATAAATTGAGCAGAGGCTACAGGTCATATTGCGCCCGTAAAATGCAAAGGCTAAATAGCAAATAAAAGGAAGCCTGGACCAAAGGCTCGACACAAGAAATATCAAGACGGCAGCACGGTTTCTTCCAACAGCAACAAGAATTGATGGATTCAAGTAAAATGCAGAATTAGAAGAATGCTGAGTAAAACACTAACGCCCTGCAGCTAAACGCCATCATCAATTATATATGTGCCCAGGCTTCAGAGACCAGCGTCCACGAGGGATGGGCTTGAGGGGGGGTATACCCTCCAGAAAAACTTCCACATTTATCAACGGATCTTTCTGAAACTTCACCCATATATGTAAAACTAAAATACAAGAACATTTTGTTCGTATGATTTTCTCGGAAAAATTAACAAAAAACGTGATATTTATAGAAAACGGACAAAAAATGGGGTACTGTAGAAATGTATCTCCTCCTAGGGTTTCCAAGCTAAAACATTGAGACGCATATCATTTGATGCGTAAAAACCTTGCCAATCGAGTAACGAAGCCCGATTTCTGATTTATGCCTTATTTTTTTACACGCATTTTCCTTTTTCTACTCATTTTCTTTAAATTTTCCCCCCTCCTCACATTTCGAATCCAAACTATGCACAAATCTAAAAAAAGGCTTCATTACTCCATAGGTATGGTCTTTACAAATCAAATGGTATCTATCTCACTGCTGTAGCTTTAAAACTCTGGGAGGAGATAGGTTTTCCGTGACAATAACTGTGAATGTTCAGGAGAGCGCGGCAAAGTCCCGCCCGCATCGCAATAGGCACTCAATGTAGCAAGGATACGAAACTAAACGTTTCTGAAGCTCGATTCCACTCAATGATGGTGGGAGCGACTACATGCGCACCTCCTCGTGCAACGCCAGGCGGGTTACTGAGCTGCACCTCAAGCAAACACTGTATTTATAGTGCTAGGCAGCGAATTAGCTCCTAAGTCGCCCCCCCTTTCATGATCTGTCGTGAACGCATAAATCAACGTACAGAGATGGTAATGGTACCGTTGGATAGGGCAAAATGTCAGCTTTAAGATGAGACTAAACGGTTAACTGAAGCGCAACTCAAGTAGACACTATATTTAAAGTGCTCAGCAGCTAATTAACTCCTATCTAATTTGTTGAAGAACTCCCTAACCCGCCCCCCTTTCATGATCTGTCGTGAAAGCATAAATCAACGTACAGAGATGGCAATGGTACCGTTGGATAGGGCAGAATGTCAGCGTTAAGATAAGACTAAAAAACCGGAAAAGCTGGATCCGAAAATTTTAGGGTATACCCCTCCCCTTAAAACAAGTATTACGCAGCGATTTATTGTAAATTAAAATAAATAATTAGTAGTTGTGAAATCAATGAAGATAGAAGGAAGTGAAGCAAGAGAGTTGGGCACCCTCCTAACAACAGAAATCAGGAGCAGCATGGCTGAGCATCAACGAAATAACCTCCCCATCATTAGCCAATATAAAACAATTATTGTAGTATGAAAACCCCATCAGTACGTACACTTTACAAATTAATTAGGTATCGCAAATTATATACATTACTTCAGTGAAGTTTAACATGTAGCTATATATATTTATAATATATATAATTCATGCAGATGACACTGCAATCAATATTACAAATCACAATTGGAGTTTGAGAATCTCATCAAAGTAATTACAGTGACTTTGTACAATCGCATAAGAATTTCGGGGCGTATATACAGGCAGAGGCAGGAGGCCGGCCGAGCTATACTATAAGGAATCGACAAGTTTGTAGAGCTGGTCTAAGGAGTTTTGTCTCTGGCAACTACAAATAATAAATTTTATTTATTTGGTAGGAAGCTAGGTTTCTGTTTTAGTTTTCCAAATCAATTGTAGCAAGAATTACTATCACAAAATTTTCTCTAATATCGTTTCCGGAAATTCCAGTTTCCACTGAGTGAACTGACTCCGGTCTCACCGTCTCAGGAGACAAGTCACTTAATTACTGTTAATGTAACTGAGTACTTTCTTGACTCTCTTTGTCTCTGCGACTCTGCCGCTCAGTGCACGCTACTACAGACTTGACAATTGTTCATATTTTAGGAATGTATTTACTTATAAAAGCCTACGGTAGTGATGATTAGAGCGTCGGTAATTCTGACTTAAAATTATATTATATTTTATAGAACGCAGTCTGTGGGTGAATTAATTCGTAAATTGAGTTATGAAAGTTATGAAAGTTAAAGACTTAGCGCAAAGTGTTGAGAAGGCTTCAGGAATTTGGGGTGGAACTGTGTAAAGCTTGCATAAGGTCGTGAGACCGAGGGTTTGTTTATAGTTTGAAATGGCGAGGGTATCAAGGTGCTGACCTTATGGAACTCACAACCGTCACGGCGTCACTTCGAGGGTATAGGCTTAACTGTGCGCGACACTAGCGTATATAAGGACCTTAAAATTCGCGCCAAGGGTTGGTTCTACGAAAGTCACGGTCACGAGCACAGTCTGCAGTCAGCGGACTTTGCGACGGCCACCGGCCGTTAGGACGGCGGTTTCTCCGTTTCGAACTTCTACGGTTGCGAGAAACTTAGACTCACCGAGGCAGTTACGATTCCTGTGAGTGCGTCAAACATATACAATGGACGGCTACGACTTCAACATATTATACGGTCAACATCAACACTTCGGCTACGACTTCAACATATTATACGGTCAACATCAACACTACGGCTGCGACTCAGCCGTGAGACATCGCGAGGAGCCACGAATTGTCCAGCGATTATAACACCTGCAGTCACGGAGACTCAACTACAGAGCACCGCGGGGCAATTATCATCGGTACGGTCATCGGTACGGTCACAGTTCTCATCAGAAGAAACACTACGGTCACAACCATCAACCGCAGTAAACCTACAAGCAATCTACGGCCAGACTGACCGTGAGACATCTATATCAACGAGATACGACAGTTATGAAGAAAGAGCAACTGTGAAGAGAGACGCGCGGCTACAGCTGCAGTACGGCCACTTGAAATACGGCTGCAACGCGCGGCGACAGCCGCGGTACGGTCGCTGAACATACGACCGTAAACGGGTGCGCGAGCTACGGTCGTTTACAACAGTCGTACGGCTCAACGGAACTGCAATGCGTCAGCATTTTACCGGTAACATTAGATAATTTTAATGATGTAAACTGATAGGTTTTGGACTTTTGATTGTGTTCTGATTACATTTTTAAAGTACTAGAGATTTTTGTTAACGTAGGATGTGAACTTGAATTTCCCAATTTAATATGAAACGTACCTGTGTTTCATTACAACCCTCTCTCTGTACTATATCTTGCCGAAACCTATTCATACGAGAACCTTTTCACGTGCCAAAAATGACCACTTCGGACCAATCTGACGAAATAAAAACAATTGCCGATAAAATAAGAGTATAATAAAAATAGAAAACATCTCAAAACTAACTTAACTTAGAAACTCCCTATTTAATCATGCTGGGCTGGCTATCAGTAAAAGTTATTTTATACTAGCCATCTACCGTCACTGTCCGTTGAATGCTGATAACTTCGCTAGCACTAGCAGCAGGCACCTCGCCGGAATTCGATAGAACCAAACAGTCTATTTAAAAAAAAACTGAACAACATGACCGCATCTTTCTAGCGCGATTGAATGTTTTGTAGGTAGTTATTAGGTGGTGATAGAAATTTGAGCTCTTCAAAATGAAGTTTACGGTAGTCTTGTGGTTGTTCCGAATTTCTGATTCTGAGTTGTGACCAGATTATTATATCATGGTTTTTAGTATAGTATAGTATAGTATCTTCGGCATTTAAAGAATAGGCCTGGATAGGCCTGTCGCCGACTCTTGTACTTTTCTTGACTAGACTGGCCTTTTGATCAGATCTTTTCAACGGACGGTAGATATAAAATAGCTTCTAGATATCAGTTGTTCCGTAGGGTACGAGGCATTTTAAGACTAAACATATGCTCATGCATGGCCTTGTCTAGTCTGTTCTTGAACGCGTTCATACTCGGAGCGTCAACAATATCTTCAGGGAGGCTGTTCCACATGTCAGTGACTCGAAGCGAGAAGAAATGTTGTCGCGTGGATAAGTTGAACCGCAGTTTTTTTAGTTTATAGCTGTGGCCCCTGGTGTTGGTTCTTGTTTCAAATTCTAGTAATCCTTCTGGGACCTTGTACAAACCATGAGTATACTTGTATACTTCAATGAGGTCACCACGCAGGCGACGATAACGGAGACTGGGAAGCTTCATAATCTTCAATCTTTCTTCATAAGACTTGCCCTTTAATCCTGGTATTATCCTTGTTGCACGTCTTTGAACACTCTCAACTAAATTTTTGTCCTTTTCAAGTCTCGGTGACCACACAACGTTTC
>NW_025939905.1:0-1729 GCF_000764305.2 Hyalella azteca | reverse complement strand
ACGAGAAAATGCGCTCTCTGTCACTCACTGCAGTGAGTACCTGTCTCTTATACACATCTAGATGTGTATAAGAGACAGATCTTGATGTATGAATAAACTTTTTACTTTATTTACAGAACTGGATTTATATACATGATTTCCACTATTTAATTGTCTTCCATCTCCCGTGACTGTCGGCGAGCGGTCGGAGTCCTCGTGCGATCTTGAATGGTGTTGACATGATTTACCGTGTATGAGCGGCGCATTATGTGCAGTTTTTGCTGAGTGGCGACTTATGTGGCATCGACGCCATTTGACGATAGGTAAGCAGTGAGAGTGTCATAATCCATTTCAAATTTTGATGACAGCATGACATAGCCGACAGTTCTGGATTCGCATGCCTAACAAGTGTAGGGGCGAGGGCCGAGGGGTCAACCCGTGTCATTGTTAACAGTTATACCACCCTGAATCTGACCGTCGGAAGTAAGGCCCGGATGAAGCTGACAGGGATAAAAATAGACGCTCCAAATTGTTTCCGAGATCTCACTTCCATGAAGTATAAGCCGAACAAAGTTAACTGCGTCATAATTGCTAATTTTTTGGATGGGCCCAGCGCCCAGACAAATTTAGCGTAGAGTCGTACCATTCTTTATCCTTAAAATAATGCAAAAGTATGATGAATTCTAATAAGGAAGTAGCTGTAAGATTTAAACAGCACACCAATGAGAACTTAAGAACGAAGGCAAGAACTCATATCAGTCTTACCCTGTACTGAAATGAAGGTAAAATAAATAAAAAATAATAATAATAGCGGTTTTAGCGTTTATAAGGCCATAGGCCTGTCGCCGATTCTTAAAATCGCAGAACATCCACAGCTTGTTGCGGTCTCGAACGCACAACACACTGATTCAAATTCTGCTGTCCGGCCTCCTGGCCGATTCTGACCAGAAACTGGCGCACTGGGCTGGGATCGAACCCCACCTCTCTACGCCAATCTTGATACATATGAACTGTTACCCTGGGCCTTTACTTTTCATAAGTGAACATACATGGATTCGCATCATTTAAAAACAGCATTGCATGACCCTGTAAATTATAATGGTCAATATTATTTGTCTTTCAGCGTACGGACAATACGCATAAGTTATGAAAGATATACCTTTTCTTATCTCTCTCTTCAGTCGCAACACCTTAATTATCCTATATTTGTTTTTTGAAGTCCAACATTCTCATATATAAAAGCTCGTCAAATTCTCCTTAAGTGTAAACAAGATGAAAAGCTTAGACTCATTTTCCTTGATTAGACTCCAATATAGAAACATTTTTATTTAAATCATCAAGCACATCAGAAAAAAATTTTACCCAGCTTTCAACAGAATTCTGTCTCGCGTCTCCTTGTATACCGTTGATGATACAAGTGCCGAAATGAATATTTAATTATCCAGAATTTCTTGATGATTTTTTTCACTCCCGCTAAGAAATTATTAAAATCATTAGTAATATTATTTAATTATAACCATTAGAATTATGTTACAAAAAAGAATTTAGGCACAAAACTACATTTATATAGAAACACTATAATATACGTACATGTGACCAATTTTCTTCAGAAAGGTTTACCTTGTTTGAGGCGTGAATCGAAATCACAAATATTCATCTGCAAGATTTTTTCTATGTATTTTGTGCGTCGGTAGGATGAAATGTCGTGGTCTGCATGGTGCACAGGGACGCATTGTCGTGGTCTGCATGG
>NW_025939904.1:0-296 GCF_000764305.2 Hyalella azteca | reverse complement strand
ACGGCCACCGTCATCAGGCCAAGCCAAAAAGGCTCCTCGATCATGCGCTCACTCAGCGGCTTGTAGGGGATGCGGGCCATTCTTTTCTCGCAGTGCTTCCCTGAGGTGAACACGACTTGCTTGTGGTCAAGTCTTCATGCATTTGCATATTATTTTTCACAGGATAAATGTACAAGGTGTATAATTGTTTATAAATCAACTTGATTCCAACGTTTCATCAAAATACGAGAATTTTAGACATCAACTCACACACTGAGAAATGCAAAAGAAAATTTATTGTTGAAACTTTGTCTCTA
>NW_025939903.1:0-2754 GCF_000764305.2 Hyalella azteca | reverse complement strand
CCGGATCCCTTGTGAATCAAGTCACGAAAAGTTCAAGAATCGGCAACAGGCCATGGGCCTATTTCTTCAGCGCCAACACTTCTATTCTATTCTATATTCTACATATGTGTACCAAGTTTCAGAGTGGTCCGCTGTAAATAGCCAAGATAAATTTTACCCCAGACACTCCCCTTAAATCATTTTTGGTGAATGGCATATTTTATTCTAAACATATTTTGGCATGCCAATTGCCAAGCAGATTGATAAAATTATGCTATAAATTTCTACTCACCTCAGTCACCTGGCATATCTTCCTGCTCTAGAATGAATTAAGCATATACACTCATGCTTGTTATCATTTTACCTATTTGTTTTGCCCTTATTTTTCTAACTAACTAGAAAATAGGGCATAAGCCACCCATGAATTGGACTAAAATTCCAATTAATCTAGCCAATTTTACCCATTCCTAAGGCATTTTCCCAATTTCTTTAGTGAAAAATAAGACAATGTTGATTCTTTACTTGTTGTGATTTCCAACAATAAATTGTCAAAGGATTGCCTTTACCTGTGATTTTAAAAAACATCTGCCTAATATTCCAAATTGATCTTCTTACATAAAAAATTTTTAAAATTACCTTTTCCGTGAAATATTCTGTAAATTACATATAAAACAATAGTATTAACATGCAGTTTTTGGAAAATTCAACCCAATATTTCAGACTGACAAGTTGGCAACTGCCAGATTGGCTTCCAGTGACAGTGAGTGACCTATTTATCCCATTTAGGGTAAACGCGGTATATTCCGACACTTTAAGGACGCATCGAGAAATGAAAAACTATAAAAAAAAGCCGTATGCGTTACGTAAGTTCTGTTGACTTCACATGACTCTCAAAACACTTCACTACGCGTCAGCAACGATGAAACGTCACAAAATGTTGCCATATTNAAGTCAAATCATAAGAATATAGAAAGCTGAATGCAAAGATTGCCACTTCACTTCCTGCTCACGGAGACGGACGAGTGAGGTAAAGTCGGTCAAGCGGATTGAACAAGGCAAGAGACAGAAAAATATGTTTCAATCACTTATCATCACATATGAACAATTAACAACCAGAAAAAATGTATCAACTTCCACTTAATATAGAATTTAGAAGGAAAAAGCCATGCAACACCATAATTTTTACGTTTTTATTATTGGACCTGTTGCATTTCTAAGGCATGTAATCGTGATTTTTATAACAACATTATGATATTGAAAAATTAAATGATGATTAATTTAATTTGAAACATGAAGAGGATTTGTGTTTTCAAATCTTATCTATCGCAGTAGTTTTAGATACAGATTATCAAAACCGGGAAATGAAAATACCATTCGGATCCGTTCTACAAACATAAAGATAAATGGGAGATCGACTGTAATTTTGCGTACTCTTTAACAAGCGTAATTTAAGATTACACTTATAAACTGGAATCAGGGTGACATAATTCAGGCTGACAGGATTCGGGTCAAGTTTCCGGATGACTGGATTCGAGATAGCTAGATACGAGTTGACCGGATTCAAGCTGACAGGATTCGGGATGACGAGATTCCGGATGCCGGGATTCGGGACGACAAATTCAGTCTGGCTGGATTTGGGTTGACGAGATTCCGGATGACGGGATGTAGGGAGACGGGATTTAGGCTGACCGGAATCGTGTTGATGAGATTCGGACTGATGGGATTCGGGATGGCAGAATTCAGGCCGAAATGAATCATTTTGAAGAGATTCGGAAAGACGGAATTCGGGATTCTCAAATCTCGTATCCATGACTTTCAACGCCGGGTTAGGCTGCTAGCAGATAGCAATCCCCAAAATGTTCAGCATCTTCATAAATTAACTAAAACAATACTAATTATCATGAATCTTTAAACCCGACACATATTTCACTTCAGGTTAAAGGCGGTAAAAAATTACTCCTGTACTCGTGCACGCCTTATCAGCGTTTGGTAATTTTTTCACCGCAAACAAACTGATAAGCGAACACACTGATAAGATAACACTCATTAAATAACGCATCTGTTCACTTAACATAACCATATGATACCGAGTCTGCTATTAAATAAATAAATAGGCCATAAATTTCGAGATCACCACGTGCATTCTCTTAAACTCTATTCATGTTAATTTTTATTTTGTAGCATGAACTGTTATAAGTTCTTTTCAGTATACAGTATAAGAAGAGGTAGAATGCCGTTGTTATGTTATTTGCACAACTGCACCATTTACATGTAATTTTCAGTCTGCACCATTTCTATGTAATTTACACAACAGCGACATTTCTATGGAATTTATAAAACTGCACCATTTCTACGTAATTGGCATCACTGATACATTTCCATGTGATTTGCACAACTGATTCATTTACATCTAACTTGCACAATGGTAGTATTTCTTCATTACGAGCAATGCCGAGTTTATCGTTGTTTATTTTTTTCAAGTTACAGAGGGTAAGTCGTACACACGAAGACAGTAAGTTGTAACAAAAAGTAGTACAGCGTCACACAGAAGGCAACGTCAATGTTACAAACTCACGGAGCGTGTTTGGCTTATTTGAAGGCATCTCCAATGTAATTCAATACTCGCTTTTTAACGTAATTGAAGTTGTTAGTGAACAACCTGAATCCTAAATATCGAGAAGTCAACCAAAATCAAATAAAGCATTTTCTTAGTGTTGTTTTGCACCATGACTAATAAAGCTACTAGTTCGAAAATTTGTCACTGAATTTGTACAT
>NW_025939902.1:0-2610 GCF_000764305.2 Hyalella azteca | reverse complement strand
ATATTAAATGATACATGGGCACATTTTTGAGATCATTTGGAAATAATTCCTGTCAAAATTAATGACATTGGTGCAACAAATTTTAATATTTTTGTTCTTTTCTTGAAATAATCACGTTGGCTAATTAACGTTCAGTCAAGAGCTTGCATGCGGATCAACTCACCTACCAAGTCGTGCAGTGTAAAGGAAGTTAAGAGATTATCTGGAAAGCACCATAACATAATTATGTTATTAGTATTAAGATTATTTGGTTGGCTAAATCGCAAATTTATCAGGACTTTAAAAGCAAGGAAAGCAGGTTACAGAAGTGCACTATGTTTATTGGCCTGACTTTAATGCGTACATAGAAGTATATTCAGTGACATATCTGAATAACTGGACAGCAATTGGCTGGCCGCATTCATCTGCGACCATACAGGATGGCGGAATGTTCATTCCCTTATCTCTGTCGTGGAACAGGTGCAGTGAATAGTAATAACAGTGCAATTCATGTTTGAATTTTTTGGCAGCACGCACTCTCACACGCAAAATTCTTTGCTGTCTCAATTCTAGAATCCGAACCATCTCTAAATCTCATCCGGCATTCTCAAATTCATATATGAATGCAATATACGTACGCATTTGATACGTGTTAACTACAATTTAGAAAAAGTATAGATTATATTTTTTTTGTAAATAGGAATCGTTTTGGACGAAAAAATGCTCCATTCAGTCAAGAATACGAGACAATAGAAGCAAGTTGATAAAAACCTGCAACATGAATTTGCTTCCCAATGGCCAAAATAACTGAACCTTATCTGGCCGACTTGTGGCATCATTGGCAGTCTCCGTCACTGCAAATGAGAGCTTCAACTGCACGCGTCTGCCGCAAACTGCGGGTGTCTCATCAGTGCAGAGTAATCATAAGCCTCACAAAGCCAACATAATTGCAAAGATAGCAAAAAAGATCCCTGTTTCTCGGAATAGGGAGAGGCGACCGTAGTTACCGAGCTCTGGCACAGAGAAGCAATATCCGAGATATAATGAGGAACACCGGGGACTCTGACGACACGGCCGAACAGCGCGCGTTTTCGACGAGTAAATCTTTCCTCAATTGAAGATTAGAGTTGGTTATTGCCGGCCACATAACAGACGTACAGCCGAAAAAGTAACGTTGTTGAGAGTACTACTGATTAAGTTAAAAGCTTCTACTGGTGACCCATCATCGACTGTTTATTTGTCACGGCTCACTGCCAATGATTTCGATACAACAGCAATTAAGTCATTTATATGATTCAGTTAATATTTCTTACTAAAAACTATACTCAGATTTTTAACAAATAGAATTATATTTGGGCGAGTGTTTTTTCAAGGTTTTGTTAGAAAAAGTTTCTGGTACTTAGGACTCAAAAAGCACGAATCTATATTTATTCATTTATCACTGTTAAAAAACTATATTCACGCAATAATTTAAGCACGTCATTCCAATTCAATCGTTGGTTATAAAGTCATTCGAGCTATTTCATCAGAATTGTCTGAATAATATGAACAAAAATTTATTTACTGGGCATGTGATTTATGTGACATACGAGAAGGCTGTCGTCAAACACATTTCAAACGTCATTTAGAAATTTTGCCTGTAACCAATTCGCTCCAAAACATGCCTTAATTCCAATAAAATGGTCAAGATAACATTCACTCTCAAAGGATCATATAGGGCAACATGGGGCAGCGCGCCCCCCCCTTTTTTTAAACTAAATTTTTGATGAAGTTTTAATTGATACGAGGTGGTTCTTTGTTTTGTTTAAAGGTGCAACTAATGAGGAATGTATGATGTGAATTAGACGCCTATAGAATTATTCGATTTTTAATGAAACACTATTTTGTAAAAAGTGTCAAAATGGGCCCATTGCCCCACCCCTAGGGTAATGGGCCCATGGGCTTGGGGCAAAGCGCCCACCCCTGGTCCCTTTACCACAATTGCATATTTTTCGCTTAAAAATGATAAAACAACACTTTACAGTTAAAAATAGGAGAAATGTAATAAAAAATTATGACATTCATTCATTTATTAACAACTCAAAAAATCATATCCTTAACTTGAAAAAATATACTCTTGGCTTAAAAAATTTATCACTAACGTGAAGAAATATATTTCCTTGAGATAAAAATATATATCCTCAACTTGAAAAATATATCCTCGCGCTAAAAAATTCGTCCTTGACATGAAGAAATGTATCCTTGACTAGAAAAAATATATTTAGTTGATCAGAAAAAAAACTCCGTTCCAGTTTTGCCCATAATCTAGATATTATGTGCAGAGAATTCGTACCTAATCGTGATTTCAGCCAACACCATAAAAACTCATCAACTTTTGACCCATTGGTGTTGACTGAAATCAACTTTTGGCAAGGCAAGAGTCAATAACTCGATAAGGGGTCATAAATACGCATAACTATAAACTAAACCTGCTGCATGGAGGCGGCAAATCGAAAAATTATGCAATATGAAGTGTGATTGGTAATCAAAAGCTAGTCACAGTTTTGAAAAGGTCATTGAGACAAATCTAATGATGTATAACACAAGACTTCACCATGGGCGCTTTGGCCCGTGACACGCGTGGGCCCGTTG
>NW_025939901.1:0-779 GCF_000764305.2 Hyalella azteca | reverse complement strand
TGTTTGCCTCAGCTACCTGAGGTAATGAGGGGGGCTGTTGCTGTTTCTTTACCGTTGCTGCTCATGTTTTATCTCATTATTGCTTCTATCCTTGTTGTTGTGCAGCTGTTTTGAATGGTTATCGATTACTACAGACGACTTTGCTGCAGATGCTGCGCATGCTGAAATTTCATTTTTCGGAAAAAGAAGTAAAAAAAGAGGTAATAAAACTGTTGAAGATGAAATTTCTCTAGTTTTACCCTCGACGGGTTTCATAGCTATTGATGTCACTACTCTGCTTTTAAGAGCCGGGAATTTTTTTTACAAAATTTGTTGCATTGTGATGGTTATTTCTTAATATTTGGCTCCGACTTTCTACCGAAATAAAAGTGATTTGAACTTAGCGTCTTCTCCGCGATAACTTTCATTTAATAACGCAGCCTTCAATCACTAGAACTAATCCTTACTCAATTCTTATGACACCAAATTAGTTTTCGAGAACCTGAGCTGCAGGAGCAACACTGTTAGAAAAAAACGGTGAAAAAACGGTCCCACTGGCGTTTTAGTGGCCGGTCGCCCCGTGAAAATAAACTGTTTCGCCGTTTTTATCCGACGTTTTCGGATTTCTAGTGTTAAATTAGAATAAAAACGGCGACACGGTGTTTCTTTTCACGTGCCGACCCGGGCACTGAAACGCCGGTAATACCGTTAACGGTAATTTTTCTAACAGTGAAACAAAGGGTAGCGTTAGCTGGCCATGTGACCGTAGCACAGAAAAACACAAGTCGAGACTCTCATTG
>NW_025939900.1:0-1835 GCF_000764305.2 Hyalella azteca | reverse complement strand
TTTGTGTACTTACATACATTAAAATACGATTTTTCAAGTGTACAAATATTTATTTCCCCCCACTGTAGGTATGTGTTTTTAGGGGTGTCCCTTATTACCCCGTCTTGAGAAAATGGCTGCCATTTTTTTATGGAATGAGATGCAAATTCCATCAATGACATTTTTAAACCAACACCTGTGTGTAACTTTTATGCAAGTAAAATTTTTTAATACGGTAAATATATATATAGGTATATATTTTTTGCTGCAGATCTTAGCAGGGCTTTTTTTTCACAAATCTCACTGTTCACTTTTCTTCAGGGATTTTTTTAGAGGTGGTAAATGTATGATTTCTTAACTTGCTTTGTTGTTGAACTTTAAAAAATGTTGAACTTAATGCCACTATTCTTAGTTTTGCAATATTTTGATTATTTTAGCTGCCACAACATTTCTATGAAATGTGAGACTACTGTCCCAATTTACCCCACCCATCCATTATTACCCTGTTTGACAGTAGTCTTTTTTTCATACAACAATAAAAAACATCACTTAGATAAAAATATAAATAATTCATTATCAGGGGCTAAATTCCATCTAAATTATTTAATCATTACTTGATTTTATTTTCAATGTAATTTTTTGCTTAATTAAGGGGGGTCTACCTTAAAATTTTTGGATTTTGGCTTTTCCAGTTTTTAATCTCATCATAAAACTGACATTCTGCCCTATCCAATGGTACCATTACCATCTCTGTATGCTGATTTGTGTATTCACGACAGGTCGTGAAAGGGGGAGGGTTGTGGAGTTCTTTAACAAATAGCATAGACGGTAATTAGCTCCCTATTTTTTTAAATAGAGTGTCTGCTGGTGCTGCGCATCAGTTATCTCTTTCGTCTCATCTTAAAGCTGACATTCTCAACTATCCAACGGTACCATTACCATCTCGGTACGTTGATTTATGCGTTCACTACAGATCATAAAAGGGGGAGGGTGGGGGGGTTCTTTTAGAAATAGCATAGGTGGTAATTAGCTCCCTAGCCCTTTAAAAAGAGTGTTTGCCGGCGCTGGAACTCAGTCACCCACCTGGCTTTGATAGAGAAGGTGTGCATGCCCTTGCTCCCACCATCCTTGAGTGGAATCAAGCTCCAGAAATGTTTAGTTTTGTATCCTTGCTACATTGAGTGCCTATTGCGATGCACGCGAGACTTTGTCGCGCTCTCCTCAACATTCACACTTATTGTCACGGCAAACCTATCTCCTCCTAGAGTTTTGAAGCTACAGCAATGAGACATATACCATACGATTCATAAAGACCATACCTATCGAGTAACAAAGCTGTTTTTTAGATTTGTGCATAGTTTTGATTAAAAATGGGAGTGGGGGAAATTTGAAGAAAGTGAGAAAAAAATGGAAAAATGCATTTAAAACAACTAAGGCAAAATAAAAAATCGGGCTTCATTACTCAATTGGTATGGTCATTATGCATCGAACGATATGCGTCTCAATGTTGTAGCTTGAAAACCCTAGGAGGAGATAGATTTTTTCAGTAACTACCCCCTTTGTGGAAGTTTTTCCGGAGAGTAGACCCCCCCTTAGGCAATTTGTAATTAAATATATGTATCTATATATTTTGCTTTATTAAATAATTTTTAATTGAAAATAGTACCGTTTATACATTTGCTTAGCAAATGTATACCAAATGTATATATATATACTTGATTCCACTACATTTGCTTAGCAAATGTATACCTTCAAACAGGGTAAAAAGGGACGGTTTTGAGCGTTTTTTGTTGATAACTTCTTACCATGAAACATTTCAGAAACAAGTTTAGGCTCATTTTATAGCTCTTTGTGAG
>NW_025939899.1:0-751 GCF_000764305.2 Hyalella azteca | reverse complement strand
AAATGGAAAATTTTGGGTGTCGATTTCTGGATGGTGTGAATTGTCGTGTCTGCCCCGACAATCGTGCCATCCTGGAAAGTGACCCCAAAATCCTGTTTAAAATTTTGGGTGTCGATTTCTGGATGGTGTGAGTTGTCGTGTCTGCCCCGACAATCGTGCCATCCTGAAAAGTGACATTCTGGTAGAGGTAGACGATCGTTGACGAGTGCTACGGTTGTCTAGCTCTGTGGAGACCTTGGCAGTGATGTCTAGTGCTGTCACAGGCACACTGCCAGCCATGGTTGATGATGGAAGCATGGCAAAATCAAGAATTTTGGGTGTCGATTTCTCGAGGGTGTCAGTTGTCGTGTCTGCCCCAACAATCGTGCCATCGAGGAAAGTGACCCCAAAAACTTGGCTTTGTGAGAAATGTGACGATGCTCTGGGAATCATGGGGACGTGAAATGTCGTCTCTGAGACGACGAAATCACGCCCCAAAAGTGTTTGATTCGAAAATCGAAAATTTTGGCTTTCGATTTCTGGGTGGTGTCAGTTGTCGTGTCTGCCCCGACAATCGTCCTATCCAGGAAAGTGATCCCGTAATCTGGTATCTGACCGTGTCGATTTCTGGCGGGTGTGAGTTGTCGTGTCTGCCCCGACACTCGTGCCATCCTGGAAAGTGACCTCGAAATCTAGGTAGACGATCGTTGACGAGTGCTACGGGTGTCTAGCTCTGTGGAGACCTTGGTAGTGGTGTCTAGTGCTGTCACAG
>NW_025939898.1:0-74485 GCF_000764305.2 Hyalella azteca | reverse complement strand
GGACGTAAACAGAGTTGCTGGTAGAAGCGGGACATAAACAGAGTTGCTGGTAGAGGTGGGACATAAACAGAGTTGCTGGTAGAGGCAGGATGCAAACAGAGTTGCTGGTAGAGGCAGCACGTAAACAGAGTTGCTGGTAGAGACGGCACGTAAACAGCTTCCTTGACGTAACCCCATAAGAAATAGTCACATGGGTGGGATCAGGTGATCTTGGTGGCCAGAAGTGGAGAGCCAGATCTTCATTTCCTATGCATCCTGCCCAATGCCCAGGAAGTGACTGATTCAAAAAGTTTTGGACATCAAGATGGCCTAATTCTGCATTTGAATAGGTTAAAAAAATTTAATCTTTCTCTTTCCATTGGTGTACAAATTATTCATTTATTTTTTATACCTGAATAAGTAAAAATGTATTAAATTGGGTCCATTATTTAGAACAACCCTGCATATGGAAGGGAAATTATTCCAGCTAAGAAAAGTTATATATTGAGTCTAATACTCGGCTGAAATTTTTGGCTTTATTGAGTTACCCAAGAGTACAAGATGTATTGACATTGAATATTTGAACCATGCATCCTAGAATTAAACTAATAGATGTACAATTAACGAAAGATTGTGCTGAAAGGCATTGGAGGCACTTCTAATGTATAGCTGATCATATTTTTGGTTCAACACGGAATACAATATTTTTCCAATTCCACAAATTTGGTAGTTTTAATTGCAGTTTCATTATGTCAATGACATGCCACAGACTTGGTACTCAAAATAACACGCTCCATTATACAAAAATATCCATAGTAATATAGCTTATGGAAGAAATTTCTGCAATTCTGGACTATTTAAAAAAATATAACTAAGTACTCACTGCAGTGAGTGACAGAGCACATTTTCTTGTCGACAAAAACTTGAGGTCATGGACAGACAGACGGACAGACATGGCGAGCACAATAGTGCATTTTTTCCATAAATGAGAAAATGTGCTAAAAAGTTATTTAGAACAATTTCCTGATCCCTTCAAAATATTAAGAATTAGTGACAGTAGAGACCTCAAACCCATGTTTCTGCTTTTTTCTACCAAACCTACAAAAGCTGGAAAAATTTCCATTTGTTTGGGCAGTTTGAACTTAGTAACCCAAAAATTTTCATAAATGCTAAATAGGCCAAAGTTTGAATGTACAGGGAGTCCGCACTCCCCAGGTTACAAACCGGTGCGGGACCAGGAGTGTGTAAATACATCTGTTCATATGTCCAAAGCACATTAAACTACTGGTAGTGTTTAATGTGCTTAGAACAACCTTCAAATCTGTTTGTATGCAACTTGGAAGTTTGTATCCTGGTTAGGTGGTGTATTTGCATATAATACTTTATATCACATAAAACTTGCTAAGCTTGGATTATATGTACAGTGTGCACAAATCTCTGCATCCATGTATAATGATAGTGAAAAGCACCTGTGATTGAATATAATACACTTCAGGTATAAAGATGGGGCAATGATATATACATGAGCTCATGGTGGTATTCTAGCAAAGGACAGTTCCTTTAGGTCGGCCATAGGAATTACGCACTCGATGGCATACCAGGTAATGACCAGGGAGATTGGGTTTGGGTTTGCCAACCAATTTTATAAAGCATTTTTAATTTGAGTAACAATTCTAATGTTTTCTTGCCACTAATATTTTGGGGAACAGACTTAATGAGAAGCTTTCAAGTCCCCTGCCTTAAAAAACAAAATTAAATTGAAAGAGGAGCACATTTTACCATGAAGAGCATTGGATTGTTTATTTTTGTTAACATCTAAAAGATGATTCCTCTAGTGGAAATCTCAAGGCTCCAGAAATGGCAGGAAAGCTCTATTCATGGCTTAACCCTCTACTGCCTGACATGAGTAACCAGAGCAATATTGCCACATGCCTCCCAGTACTTTCCAAATAGAATATGTTCTAGTGAGCGTAAAACGACTTGTGCGTGCTGATGGTTGCTGCCACATATGACAACTTTATAATGTTCTCTGTTGCATCCAAATGACCTCAGGTTGCTACACTCAATTGTTTACATATAATTTAAGTTGAAAGTTATGTTCCTGGAGAGTGACATATGGCAGCAGAGGGTTAAAATTTTAGATATATCCAAAACTTGATTGTGTGCATGTGGCGACATAAGATCATGGCATATAATTACCATGTCCCAAGAGCCCAGGCTTTTTCATATCTACCTTAAAGTAGCACCTTACATGTGCTATGTTTGAAAGTATAAGCAAATGATTGGTGATTGTACTAGGCATGATAAAATTGCCTCAAAACACAATGCTAGGGTTTTGACATTTATTTCTGGGAGATTTTGAGTCACCATGTATGGTGACTTGCCTGCCAGAAGTTTAATTGTTATACTATTAAATATTCTAGAGGCACTAAGGCTGGGTTAACTATAGTAATCAAGTAAATGAAACAAGATCTCACCAAATCTTGAAAGGGGAAAATGTTTCAGTGTCCACCTCCATCAGTCTGAAATCCTACCACACAAATACAATAAATTTGTAAACTTAATTTTAAATCTTAGGTTTTAAAACCTACATTGACACATGAAAAACCAATCCAGGTAAATTAACCACCAGCAGAAAGGCCTACTTATTTAGGACTTTAGGATTATAGGAACCAAAGATGGCATTTAAGTGAGGATTCTGTTTGAAAATATACATTGGGTTCTAAAATTGTCAGAAACATTGGTTGTGGAAGCTAAAATAATAGAATCACTGTCTAATTCCAGGACAGCGTTCTGCTTAATTGGCATGAATACCTTCAGCTGAATGAGGGGGATATAAAAAAATGATTCCTGCTCTGTAACTCAAATGTAAAGACTGTGTTTATAATTTTGTAAGTGCCCATTACTATTGTTTTAATTTTTATTCTACTATTTCAGATTCAAAGAGAGATGCCATATTGTGAAACAAAAAGAGAATATAAGAGTGAATTGCAGAATTTATATGTATAGAAGTCATTACCATTTTTGGATATTGTAAAGGTCATTTATACCTTATTTTAGGCTGGAAATCCCCTTCGGCAAATACTGGTGAGTGTGATGTGAAGAATATCTTGGTCACTATGTATGTAGTTATTACCATTCATATTGACAATTGCTTTCTTATTTCTTTTCTCACTGGAATCCTGAATTGGATCTCATCTGAACTATTAGTTTGTAGCGTTTTTGCCAGAGATGTTAGAATAATAATTAATAATAATAATTCAGGACGGTAGTGCTCAACAGATCCTGTAGCTTCATGTAGAGCAAGCCTATTGTTCAACTACTGGTGAAATAATAGCTGCTGGCTTTACACTCATTCATATTTTTAGAAGCTTTCATTTACAAATAATTTAAATTCAAATGATAATATTAAAGAGCACTTCTAAATTACTAAAGTCCCAATAATTTAAAATCCTGTGTGTTTTGTTTGCCACAGTACCTACTGGGCACATTTAACACAATATCTTGAATGAAATAATTGACATTTTAATGAATTTTTAATCTATATATGAATTCTCTAATCATGAATATTTGTACATTAATTACATTCTTGGCTATCAGTGCAGTATCATGTTTTGATTGATTAAATTTCGTTAATCAACCATCACCGGATCTTAATTTTGTGTTGTAGATAGTGGCAAGTTTTGAACATAGAAGCAATTGCTATCTTATCATGATGTTTATTTGTGTTGCAGACGATGACAGGTTTTAAACATGGAAGCACTCAATATCTAATCATGACGTTTCCTTATATTGCAGATGGTGACAGGTTGTGAACATGAAAGCGTTCAATATCTAATCATGACGTTTTCTTATTGTGCAGATGGTAGCAGGTTGTGAACATGGAAGCATTCAATATCTAATAATGACGTTTCCTTATATTGCAGATGGTAGCAGGTTGTGAACATGGAAGCATTCAATATCTAATCATGACGTTTCCTTATTTTGCAGATGGTAGCAGGTTGTGAACATGGAAGCATTCAATATCTAATCATGACGTTTCCTTATATTGCAGATGGTGGTAGGTTTTAAACATGGAAGCACTCAATATCTAATCATGACGTTTCCTTATATTGCAGATGGTGGCAGGTTGTGAACATGGAAGCATGATGGTCCTCTTTGGGTATCTAAGTCAGGGCCATGAACAGAGCACCAGACAACGTTGACTCCACCAAACTGCCCAGCTCAAACGAGTCGGAAGCCCAGCCTCGCACTCCGTCCCCCGACGGCGTTGGTGCTTCTTCACTGGACCGTGCAAGCAACAGCCAGACTTCCAAGACGTTGAAATTTCTCCTAACAGTTCCCCAGAATGCGATAGCTGGGGGATCAGTGTCCTACACGCCTGTTTCTAGGCAGTTAAATTCTTATTACTCAGAATCTGAAGAAGATTACGACGACGAAGAAAATAGTGATTTTCGTCTGCATAACGAACGCCCGAAACCTTCAGTTCCTCCATCTCCCTCGAATATCAGCTCTAAAAGTTCGTTGCTAAGCGGTGTCTCAGTCCTACCGGCTACGACCACTGTCTCGTCACTGAGAGCTTTCAGTGGCATCACCATCCGATCTGTGGCAGACAACGGCAATCAGAAAGAAGAACAATTTTCCGAGTCGGATTCTGATAGTGACGAAGGATCGTATTCAAGCCTCGGCAACTTGGTTGGTGCCGGTGCTCGTAGCTCCATCGCCATCAGCAGCAACGCATCGGGTAAGTCATCACAATCGGGTCGCCTGTGACGTTTACTTGTGTGCTTCCGTTATTTAGAGCGTATGTGATCATTACTGTTATTTGTGTGCAAATAGTCAAGTAAGGGAATGTTAGTTGATAAATTGAGATTTTTGTCTATTTTATTGTCGCGTTAATTTTGCTTGATTGATTTACCTTTTTGTGTTATAAAATCCTAGATTTTATCACTAGTTTCATTGCTCTGCTTTGTTAGCACTATAATGATCTCAATCCTCGAAGCTCGTTAGCAGCTGTATAGATTAGTAGCATCACATTTTTGTCATGCATAACAAATAAAAAATCGGCTAAAAACTAATACAAAAATCCCGTTCTAAGACTCATAACGTACGAATTTGCTAGGCTTTCGCGATCGCACGCGTGTCAAGTTTAGTTTGATTTTACTTACCGAATGATCCCGCCCCAAATAACTCTATTGGGTCGACGTGGATGCTTATTCTTATTCATTTTGCATTTCATATCCAAATTTCATGATTTGTTATCATGGAAAAAAATTTATCAAATAAAAACAATATTTGACCGACTAAAAGCTTAGCTGGATTATATCCCGAACGTCATAATCTATATTCGATAAATTATCATAGAAATCGAGTTTGCTCAAGATTACGTGGTCTGTTACTAGGATACTTGGCTCCCTAGAATCTCGATTCGTTCAGACGATTATTACGCCAGAAAATAATTTAAACTCAAGCTGATTCGCTTCTTTTTATTAACGATTTTCTTCTTCTTACCGAAGTTCATGACTAATCGATTTTCTTTTTGCATTTGCGCACCTGATTAAATTCGCTATTTCCTCGTGAGCTTTTCTGACTCGCTCTATCATTTTAGCAAACGGAATTTTCTTCTATTATTCAAATCATACTTACGAGTTCGAGTCGGAAGACCTTACGTTGTAGATTTAAATTTGCTGTTGTCTCACCTGCATGTTAAAAATTCGAACTGCCTTTGCCTGGCTTAAGAGTTCCTATCCCATTGTTCCATAACTGAATTCATCATTTGTTCGGTGTCCGCTTTGACGGCTAGGGAGGTGTGCTGCTGCATCCACGCCTCTCCTCCGTGTCCTCAGAAGATGCCGCGAGGTCGAAATCGCCGTAAGTCTCTCATCCTCATGTTGCTATCTCTCGTTCAGCATGGATATTACATTTATCATTTCATTCATGGTCGCTTGAGTGAATTTTCAACCATCGGGTCGCTTGAGTGAATTTTCAAGTGTTGATATTTGGGACGAACTTTCGTTGATTGTTAGACGGTGAACATTCATTCGGTGAAATTAATTTTAAAAGTGGAATTCTAATGTTAAATCACTTTCATTATTTATAAATAGCGTGATGAAGTATTGTAGAAAATACACTATGATAACTGGATTTAAATGGTATTGCTTGAAATACTTCTGATGCCAAGTCTCATTTATGTAATGCAAGTTGATCATATTTTGAAGTGACATCAGGTATTATCAAGGATTTTCTGCAATTTTATGGTTGCAAGTTTCCTTTAAAAATAATGTGAAAAATCCGACTGTGCGTACCAACTATTTCAAAATTCTAATATTTAGTGTACTCGTATTATATATACAGTAATATACTGTAGTATTTTTGCATGTAATCATAGGTTGAGCCAGTCTTTCCCGCCAATTAAACTGGCATTTTCCTTATTCTGGCTTTTTCAAGTCTATTGGTAAAACCACCCTTACGTATTCTTATAGCCCCTATTACTTTTTAAGAAATTTCTATAGTTATAATGTTCAATAAATAACTTCTTATATGCTGTCTATTTTTTAAATTAACTTTGTGATAACTCTCACGCGAAATGATATCATTCCACTTCATTTTCTCTTCATTAATTGACGCTACATCGCGCTTTCTCCATTGATTAGCTGGTGCAAATTTACGGCTGGTTCACATTCACTGTGTTTTTGTACTAATCATTCTTGCTTCATCTAACGGCACACGTGTTCTGTGCTGGTGCACATTTTCAATGTGTTTGCACAAAGCATTCATGATTCATCTAACGACACAAGTGCTTTGTGCTGTTGCACATTTTCAGTGTGTTTGCACTTACCATTCATGATTCATCTAACGACATAAGTTTTCCATGCTGTTGTACATTTTCAATGTGTTAGCACTAAGCATTCATTATTCATCTAACGAGACCAGTGCATTGTGCTGGTGCACATTTTCAATGTGTTTGTTCTAATCATTCATGATTTATCTAACGGCACAAGTGTTTATCTAACGGCAGTGATATTTTTAGCGTTATCTGTTATATTGTCAAATTGTTTAATATTATATATCAGGTAATATGGACATATTTTTCTGTCTTTATTTTTTCCGTTATAGCGGCGGAGTAGTTTGAATTTCGGTCATGTCATCTTCTCAAATATTATCTCGTCACAATGAAGTGCAATGAAATTGTAAACATGTTAGCCAATTTGTACACTAAAATTAGAACGCGTTTAGGTTGATCAAAGTTATGAACGAGCAGTGTACTGCATTCTATGCCATCGAATGTGTTTGTGAACGCGGTGAAGCAATCCAGTTTCTCGTGCAATGCTGTTTTCCGCCCTGCGGCATTCATGCTAATCTATTTTGCACCACTAATTTCATGCGTGCTGACCGTGGTGCAGTGCAGACGATGTGCCGTAGTATTAGTCTTCCCCGGTCTCTTCTATTCCAATTAAAAAGCTTCCTCTAACATCGAGCGCTATTTTAGCCTGCTGCCGCTCCCACTCTCTTCCCATTTCGTCCGCCGGCACAAAGGATCCCGCACTCCCTCCTATTTTCTCTTTATCGTGCCTCTGAGTGAAAAATAGGACAATTATTTAGTTCAAGGGAGTGGAGATTGGCCTCAGCCAATGGGCGATCTCATGTGAGGCGCGGTTCGTGGGAGCGCGCCAATGGGGAGGCACGATACATTTCTGTCCTCCAATAGCGGGACGACGCGTAGCCCGCGTCGGGCGAAATGCAACGAAAATGTACGATACTTTCTGGAAACGTCTTTTTTTCTTTCAGTTTCTCGGTGAACTTGATGAAAAATGGGAGTTAGAAACTGATTTCATGCATGATTCAGCAGAAATTAATTATTTCACCGACAAGAATATTCTAATTAATGAAGATCGGTTTTAACGATCGCAATTCACGGTGCTATTAGCTCAGAGACTTTCCTCATTCGTGTACAACATTGGTTCAACCTTCTACGCAGCTGCTAATTAGTGTGCACACATATTAGGTGGCATGTGGCAAAAAGGCGCAGCCGTCAATCCAGAGCTATAAATGAGGCTAGAGCGATAGCAATCGCAGCTGCGAGACGGCCAGAGCGGAGCAGCATAATTGGCTCTCTGAGCCGTGATGTGGGAGCGGCATGTGCGTGCGTGCTGTGGGAGCTGTGTTCTCTGCCAGCTCTGAGCTGTTCATGCCGCCCGCTGAGTCACCTATTGATCTCGGGACGGGAAGTGTGGGGAAAGGTGAATATGCTGGGTGAAGGGAGGAGTGTAGCGCGTCGGTGGGGCAGGACTAGAAACTGGGTGAACAACTGGCTGGGGGAGTGGGAGCAAATGCCGCACGCAGCTCCCGAGTTGGGAGCTCAAAGCGAGCCTCTCGAGAGAGTTGGCTCGAAGTTTGGGAGCACAGGCAAAAAGAGCAAGAAAACTAAATGTGAGGGATTGAACAGTTATTGCGCAGTGGTGTGTGAGCGTGAACTTCTGGGTTGTCGTGTAGGTACTTGCGTGTCGACATGTCTAGCCGATGTGCTTGCGTGACGATGTGCTGTTAAATGTAATTATGTCTTGCATACAAGATACATGTGCGAATAAAACTGAAGATGAGTGTGAATGTTCTGATGTTCATATATTTTGATTGTCAGGTTACCGATCTGTTACGAATCTTGATTTATGTGTCATTTTTCATCACGAGCGACAATATAAACAAACTTTGTGGTATTCGTTCGAAAATAATTGATTTACGGTTAGCTGGGTGGTGATTTGGAGCCTATTCGATGGGGATGTGCTTGAGTGTGCGATCGACACTTTCCTGCCTGTGACGAGCGAGTGCTGTGCCGTGACGAGCGAGTGCTGTGCCGTGACGAGCGAGTGCTATGCCGTGACGAGCGAGTGCTGTGCCGTGGAGAGCGTGTGCTGTGCCGTGACGAGCGAGTGCTGTGCCGTGACGAGCGAGTGCTGTGCCGTGACGATCGTGGAGAGCGTGTGCTGTGCCGTGGGGAGCGTGTGCTGTGCCGTGGAGAGCGTGTGCTGTGCCGTGGAGAGCGTGTGCTGTGCCGTGGGGAGCGAGTGCTCTGCCGTGGCGAGCGAGTGCTGTGCCGTGGGGAGCGAGTGCTGTGCCGTGGCGAGCGAGTGCTGTGCCGTGGGGAGCGAGTGCTGTGCCGTGGCGAGCGAGTGCTGTGCCGTGGGGAGCGAGTGCTGTGCCGTGGAGAGCGAGTGCTGTGCCGTGGGGAGCGAGTGCTGTGCCGTGGAGAGCGTGTGCTGTGCCGAGCTGTGGCCGTGCAACTCTCTCAGTTGCCGCGTCTCACGCGTGTCGCAGCCACGGCCTCTGTGTGCATGAGTGAATGTGGGCGTGTGCTGGTGTGTGTGTGTGTGTGTGTGTGTTTGTGTTTTGTGTATTTGTGTGGTGTTGAAGAAAGCACGACACGATGACCGTGGTATGCGTGAGTGAATGCTGCGATGTGCGTGGCTTGAGGTTGTGCAGGTAGTGTTGTATGTTCCCTGTGCTGGTGTATGTGCTTGTGTTGTATGTTCCCTATGCTGGTGTATGTGCTTGTGTTGTATGTGCTTGTGTGTGTGCTCTATCTTGGTGTGCGTTGTAATGTACGCGCGTTATGTAAGCAGCGGTTGTTAAGTGGTCATGTTTACTCTACCAAAGTCGGTACGAGAATAAAAATTTTAAAGCGTCTTATTTTAGAAACGGTTCCCGTAAAATTATATTTATGTACGGAATATGTATATTATCATCCGCTGAAATATAATCAATTGAATCGATTTCCTACATGGTGACAGCAGCTACTCGTATCTTTTATAAGTTTATGGTTAAATTGCGCATTGATTTTGTGTCGGAACACTTGTACCTCTATGACCACTTTTTACTTGCTGCATGAGCAAGTGGACAGCTAAGTTGTCACGTGTTGGTGAAGATAGCGTGAGTGTTTCCTGCGTTGTAATCACCACAGGTGCGATTCACTCCTCCGCTTACACGTGTCGTGTCGCTCTATCAACCCACGCTACGTTGTGTGTATTTGCCTAACTCGTGTTGATAAACACTTGCACGGTCCACTCAATGTCCTCCACGTACAAACTCGTTAGCTTACTCTTTCTTTACCTTCCTTGCACATTGAATATCATTTGTTTAGTTATATCGTTTAGGACTTCCTTATAAGGTTTTTGCTAATTTGGCTTGAACTATCTAATTTTATCTAGGTTCAATTCCTAGTTTCTTTCAAAATATGATTGTCAAGATTGAATAGATGCTGGTTTTTCGCTTGTATTCATATGATGTTATATTTTCCAATGACAAACGTTATGTTTCTTCCTACTCTTTTGTTAGTTTTTTTCTAAATTTTTTGTTCCATTTGGTGTCAATGATGTAGCTATTAATTTTATTTACTTATCGTCTCTCGTTCTATAGCAGCTATAAGTTCATTAGCTTTCAATCACAAAAGCAAAAGTCTTGAGTTGTGTTGTAAATATTAGCCCCTCGACTATTTATATAGAGATCGTAGAAGTTTGGTCTCAACTCGTATGTTATTATCCTTCACATTAGATTGCTGTTTATTAATGGTATTTTTTTATTAAAGTTTAGTTTTCTTTGTGTACGTAGAGGATGGGCTGACATTGCGATGACTTTCGAAGTTGGCTTTGTTAAGTTTGTTATCAGCAACACAGCATGTGTTCAGTTCAGCGATGTTGCCAGCGCATGTGTCGTGCCGTAGTGCCTTCTGTGCTGATACTCAGCCACGTTTTTCATAACAGCTGTTGGAACATTTAACTGCTCTGCAACCTTCGACTGGTTTTCTTCGTTACTGACAGCTACGCTGTGTCTGCTTGACTGCACGGCTTTGCTGTAGTATGTCGCGAGATAATTGTCTGCTGTCGTGCAGTTGGCTGCGCCGGTCACGCTAGACGGCTTTTGTCTGCTACCGTACAGTTGGCTGCGCCGACGATGCTAGACGGCTCTTGTCTGCTACAGTACAGTTGGCTGCGCCGGTCACGTTAGACGGCTCTTGTCTGCTATCGTACAGTTGCCTGCACAAATGACGCTAAAGTGTATTCGGCTGCTGCCTGCGCTGTTAATGTTATTGGGAGATTATCTTCTTCTTGCGTAGTTGGCAGCACTGGTAACCAAAGGGCATAGACCGACTAGCCTCTGCCGCCTGCGCCGTTAGCTGTGTTGGCCACTCGCTGCCTGCTCAGTGGAGATAGACGCACTACTCAGCTGCCTGCTCAGTGGAGCTAGACGCACTACTCAGCTGCCTGCGCAGTGGAGCTAGACGCACTACACAGCTGCCTGCTCAGTGGAGATAGACGCACTACTCAGCTGCCTGCTCAGTGGAGATAGACGCACTACTCAGCTGCCTGCTCAGTGNCTCTGATGTCGGTAGTTGCGCTACTCTGCTGCCTGTGCAGTTGGCAGCTCTGATGTCGGTAGTTGCGCTACTCTGCTGCCTGTGCAGTTGGCAGCTCTGATGTCGGTAGTTGCGCTACTCTGCTTCCTGTGCAGTTGGCAGCTCTGATGTCGGTAGTCGCGCTACTCTGCTGCCTGTGCAGTTGGCAGCTCTGATGTCGGTAGTCGCGCTACTCTGCTGTCTGTGCGGCATAGTAATCGAAAATTGTGTATTTTTCTCGAGAGGAAATGATTCATTTAAGTCATATTCTTTCTGTAATGTGCATAAACCTGCTGGATGGATTGCGGAAGTCCTGTCTGTTTCTAAGTCCGAGGTTTGATATTGAATGATAATAAATGATAAATTTTTTTATTCTTTGTGCCGCGTTTATTTCCGTTTGCTGATCCGGTTTTAGTTGTTTTTTCCGGAAAACCGGTTTTCTTTACAAACAATAAATATATTTGTCAATACCTGAACACCTGTTACCGTTTGGAACGATAAGTATACTTGTCGATATCGGAAAACCGATTTTCTTTACTAATCATAACATAGAACGAAACTTTTTTCCGTTGCAACCTCGACCATTGAATTATCTTCGAAAGAACTCCTTGGGAAATTGAATTCTTTCAATTGCTTCTTGAAGCAACTAGCATAAGCTATCTAGCCATAAGTTTACGACCAAAGAAACCTGCTACGTAAGGTTGACTGACCAGTTATCAACTTTTTCCTGACCTCGTATTTTCTTAATATATTGTCCGTATTGTTGACTATTGTCCATCCCGTATTTATGACTTAATTTATTAGTTTTAACAAAAATACAGTTATTTTAATGCGGTATTTTAAATAGTTATATAATTGCTTGGAAATTTTTACGTCATTTATTTCGTAAAATCCGTTGTTTTACGTGCCACGTTTCACAAACTCGTCTGTTGACTTTTATATGGAGTTAGATTAACTAATTAGCTCACAGTATTATTTGTTTGCTCATGTTCTTCATACCATTTTACTTCTTTTTCATGTGTCACCACTCTATCTTGGATTGTGCTTGCTCAGCATGTTATGTTTCTTCTCATTTTCGGTGACCAGAGTTTATTCATTGCCTACAAGTTTGCCTCATTGAAACCTCAGTGTTTTTTGATATGATGATGTTTCGGCTTAATGAACAAACAAAAAATATTAATGGCTAGTCACAGATCCATCATTCATTCTTTTTTATTTCGTGAATCTTAATAGCCCCTGATTGGTATTTTCGCTTCCATAGTGAAAGAAACTCTACTTTCAAATGAACTTTATTTATTTTATTATCTTGGTATTGGAAATATCTTGGGAAATTTATTTTTTTATCTTGGTAGTATTGAACGAAAATCAAATTTGTGTTTGATTGTTAGATTTTAAATGTATTGTTAGTTATTTTAAATACTTTTTATTGATAAATACTTTTTATTGAATTATTTTATGGATTGTTTGATTGTTAGTTTTTTTAAATATTTTTTTGTTCTGTTGTTTGCTCTTTATTTCTTCATGTACCGTATATTGTTATAATACACGGTGCCCAATTACTGAAAAAGCTGCAATTCCGTTCAAAAGCTCGTTTGTTGAGGTTAACATTCATGAGAATAATTTTTGACTGCATTTTTAATATGAATCATTTTTTTCAGGCGCCGTAAAGAGTGTCACCGCAAAATCAGCAAACAACGAAAAAAGTTCACAGAAGAAATCTTCTCTCAAAAAAGTTCTACGGCTGGACGGACTTTCTGCAACCCAAACATTACCTAAGGGAATATCAATTTCGAGCGTTAGTCAGGACACAAGTTCGCCATCATCTGCTGCAAGCTTAGAAAATTCGGAAGACGAGCAGCAATCATTTACTGGATTCACAAGCGGATTGCCTGCGCACCTCTTGAAGTCCATTTCAGTGTCAGGGGCATCTGTAACGTCTTTAATCGCCAAACCCACTGAAAGTAACACCGAACGTGAAGATTCTGTAGATTTTGCTCAGCAGTGGCTGAAGAAACGACAGCAGCAGCTTCAAGTCAAAAGGGCTCGAGAAAGTGAAGACGAATTAGACGACGAAGAATATTACGAAAGGGATAATTCAAAACAAGGAAATAGCTCACCGAATTTACAACAAGAAAAGCAAGAGGAGCTTATCCGACGAATAAAGCAGCAGAACTTGGCTGCAAAAGAGGAGTCAAAGGTTAGCACCAACGACTTGCTCCTAAAATACTCGGGCATCACTTTATCTAACGCAGGCAGCTCTATCGCCGGAACAGAAAGCTCTAGCATCATAAAACCTGAATCTAGTTCAATTAAGAGCTCTAGCAATTCAGTATCTATTTCAGGAGGCACTGCCGGTATTTCTCTGCCAGCAGGCTTAGGATGCTCCATCTCATTTAAAAGCGTCACCGACTCTAAGTCAAAGGATTTTGAATCTGAAGAAGAATCAGATCTTGACGAACTTGATAATAATAGCTCGTATCTGCCTGAGTTGAAACAAACTACAGCCAACGCTAATACTCGTATTGAAGCTTTCAAAGACTTGAATTCGTCGGTTACTTTTTCTAATTCAAGTGTTGGTAGTGCAAGCATTTCCTCCGATTCTATCTCTAGATTTCGAGCAAGCGACTTGATCGCCGAACAATCGCGTATCATTCCAAGTGTATCTTCACTAATTGGATCTTCCTCTATCTCCATCGAACCCTCGACCAGCTTCAGCAAAGAGAGCACATTCACGATCACAGACACTGACTCCGTAAGCAATTCCGTTCAGAGCTCTCGACGCTGCTTGGAGTGCAATGCCGTGTTTGAGAATGGGGCTAAACTTCGCCTGCATATCCTCAGTTCTCACTCTGCCCGTCCTGCGTCTTCAGATGTCGCTAGTAGCGTTGCTGAATCTTCGACTGGTGACAAAGACAACGTAAGACCTTGTGTAACAAAGCCTGCTCACTTTATTAAGTGTTCTGTGTGCCATTTACCTTTTACCAACACTTATTATTTACAGAAACACAGAATTGAAGTTCACTCTTTGCCAAAACCTTCAAATAACGGTGAGAGTGACGAAGCTGTTCCTAGAGTTAAGCCAAGACCGTTTAAACTCGTGTGGAGGTGTCGTAGGTGTAGTATCAAACGTTTTAGCACCTTTAGGTTATTTGAGAGTCATCACTTGGCGCACATCAAAGCTGTTAATGCTGGCATCCGTTTGGAAAAACTCTCTCCAGCTGAAGTACAAAAGTTTACGGGTGTTGGTCCTAAAGTAAAGAAGCAGTTAACTGGTAGGAAAAAGGGCAGAAAACCAAACGTCAAGAGGGCTAAAGGTTATGATAGTGACGCTGATTTTACAGTAGCAGGTGCCAAACTTAAGCTTACCATCACTCAGCCTCGCGAAGGCTCCAACAGGCGCAATAAAAGATCAAGTTTCTTCACCTCTGCTATGAGTCATCTGTTAGCCGACAGTGACGGTGAGGGATTCGAAGGAGAATTTGAAGAAGATTTACCTGATCTGCATACTTTACCGACTGGTCGGGCTCTACCTAGTGCTGCAAATAAGAGTTTAGACTCCCTGTCTGGACCAACAAGTGGTCAAGAATTCATGAGGATTGAGGCCAGCGAGGGCACGGAACAATATAACAAAACGCGTGAAGAATCTCCAGGTGGCACGCATACCGGAGAGGCAGGAACTCCCGACGAAGGCTTTGACGACAACCCTGACGATCCTGAAAGTATTGGCAGTGTACCTGAGACCAGCATGGGTCACTCAGATTCGAGCAACTTCGGTGATGAAACTTCAGCCGGTGCTGGTGCTGCTGACGCCAGGCAGCAGTCACCTGTATATGATGATTCGGGAAACCTGCAGAGCGAGCACATTACTGACAAGTCAAGTGGTAACGGAGAATTCGATAACGCCTTCAATAACCCGGCTAACTTGAACTTCGATAATGAGTCGGAAGGCGAACGACCGCCTTCAACTTATCAGCCACAATTTGAATCATTCACTGGAGATTGGTTTCAAGAATATGAGTCAGGACCGCGCATTGCCGCGGCTATGGCTGGTACTGGTGCCGAAGGAGAAAGTTCTGAAAACTCTAAGTGGGCTGAAGGGAATCACGTTAACGAACCTGAGGCCAGCCAGGAAATTACTGAGAGTGGAGAACTCCAAGAATCGGAAGGAACCCAACAAAGGCCGACCGATCGGAATGGTCTTTTTAGCCAGGCAGTGCTGGGGAACGAAAATAGTGCAGCCGGAGGTAATGGCCGAGGTGTTAGTGGTGGAAGCTTCGAGCAACTCTGTCTTAATGATTCCTTCAACCAAGATCAACAATCTCAAAATGAACGAACAACCGAAGTTATTCAAGAGAGTCACGCGGAAGGTGGTCAGCAGGATTTGTTGTCAGAGCTTGAGTATTTAAACAGAGGCGGCCAATCTACTAATGACAGTGGCCTAAGCGGGGATAATTCACGTGACTCTCAGTCATCGCATGTAAACACTTCGCGTCCAGGTTCGAATTCAAGCTGCCAGTCGGGTGGCCACCCAACTCCACCGCCAGATACATCCTTCCGTTCCTTAGCATCTAGTCCCCTGCAGGCGCCAAATTCTCCATCGATTGGATCATCTGTTCTCTCTGGCGGCACTACTTCACCCATGCAGGGTGTGTCCCTCGCCCAAACATCTTCCTCTCATCTTGCCGGTGCTTCTCAAATGGTCGGATCTCCTCACATAGCTGGGTCGCCTCACATGACTGGATCGCCTCACATGGGTGGTTCACCAAGTTTGGGGGGATCACCACGATCAATGACAGGTTCCCCACATCTTGCCGGCTCGCCTCAACTTGCTGGTTCGCCGTTATCTCAGACTCAAAGTCTACAGAATCAACTGCAAACGCCTCCAGAAGCCCGACTGACAATCGCAAATAATTTGATGGCAAGCTCAGGCTTGAATGGTAATATTCCTAATTTAGCAACTAGCACCAGCCTTTTGACCAATACTTTTAATCAGTGGCCATCAGTTGCCACAACATCCAGCTATTCAGGTTCTTTCTTGAGTAGCAACGGTTTTGATGGAGCAATGAGGGCCCCAATGCCTCCTGGTGTATCTGTTCCCTATCGTCCGTCACCTCCTCCTCGCGTAAGAGGCCGACCGCCACTCATCGGTCACGGTGGGCGGCCGCCTACGATGAGAGGTCCTGGCCGACCGTTGGGCTCAAGTATTCTGCCTCCTCCGCTCATGCCTGCACCCGGTGGGCGTGGGTCGATGATGCCTTCCCTGACACGATTACCGGGCTACAATTCTCAGCCACGTGGAGGGTCGCACATGTCTGGCCAAAAACGTCATTTACCTGGACAGCAAACCGGACTTTCCCCAAGTAAATCTCAGAGAAGAGATGATATTAACGTGCCATCAAGGCAAAAAGACAATGAATGCCAAATAATTGCTGTAGCCAATCGTGGTGATGGCTTACCAGTCATCTCAAATGTGCAAGGTGGTAGGGAAGAACGAAGGCAATCCCAACCAACTGGAAACGGCGGTGGCGGTGTGGGAAGCGGGGAGTCCACTATTCACCTCAGCGACTCGATCACTCTGAGTGTGCGATCGTCTAGTGCCAACAAAGAGCCCGCCAGAGGTGAAAGGTCAGGTGACGCAGGCACTGTTGCTAACTTATTAGCGTCTAGAGGGATCACGGTTACCCCGGCTGCTGGCGATAAAAACGATGGAGGTCGTGACGAGAGAAGAATACCGACTGCGAGTGATTTGAATCTTTCGTCGGCAATATCCGTGCACCCTCCGACCTCTCGAGACCGTGACGGTTTTGCGGTGCCACAAGCGCCGAGCACTCGCAATATCTCATCCAATCGTGAAATAGAAAGACCACCACGACCACCGACAGTTGATCTTACTCGTGATGTAAACCCAACTGGAGCTCAACCAAATAGAGTTAAATGTTCTCAGTGTGACCGATCATTCTCTAACCAGGCCTTGCTCGCCGATCATGCTAAAGTTCACCAGCAGGCGTCTTCTGCACGCATGCCGTACAAATGCCATCTCTGCACTGCAGGATTTTCTACGCAGAAGGGCCAGCAACACCATTACCAGCAATTTCATCAGCTTCACTTATCAACAAACGACGTTGCAATCCCAGTGGTGGATTTACGCAATCCTGTTAACGTTCAACGCATGGCGGCTCTCGGAGTGCGATCATTCTTACCGCTCACAAACCTACAAAATCGAGGAGGCGGTGGTATTGTCGGAATTCCTTTATTGACGTTAGAGAATTTGCGTAATGGTCAGATGACGTTACAACAATGGGGAGTTAATGATGTCCTTACACTGGGTCCGCCTAAGACCCTCAATATGCCTAGATGACGGTCACCCGCTGGACCCCAGATCGGGTCCAGCGGTGTCCAAGGAAGCATTAGGCATCCTGGGGTTGGGCTCCCTAACCGCCATCCTGCCCCTTAAAACGTCATCTAATTAATGACGACTTAATCTTAGCATTGATGCACATACAAATACTCATGATTACGATTAGAGTGTAAATCTTGTTACCAGACATCATGCCTCCATAGTATATTAAATCCTTTATTGTTCTAATCACGACATCAAATCAAGCATCAATTTTGATTCATTGCATTGTGCCCAAAATTTCCCAAATGATTTGATTCGATATCTTCCTCTCCTCTTCGAGTATTAATTTCGTTCTGCTCGAACGATTGTAATCATTAATCAAGCTTATTTTCCATTCTTACTGGTGATGAAAGGAAGACTAGTTGCAAGTTAGGAATATTATCGCGCATGAGCTCACTTTATATGATATGGTGCACCAAACAGTTTGCGATTGTCAGGAGTGGCGTCTGCATCTAGGCGTTAAATCTCGTTATTCATTAATAAATAATAATAGCCACGGATACTTCGTTTCTTAGTTTCCTGGCGATATTAAAAGGAATATGCGCGTGTGTCTTTTGTAGTTATTGCAAATAAACGTATTATTTTTCTACTAGTGATTAGTACGTAATGTATTCTATGCAGTTTTTTGTGCGCAATATATGTTCTTCTCTCCCCACCTTATAGTTGATGGTAGCCGTCTCGTCTGCTGTTATTATTATGGATGTATTTAAATTTTGTATGTAACGACTAACGTGGGGGTGTAAAATGACTGAACTATCTTATTTAATAGCCAAGTCGATGTAACGGATTAAGATTTATACAAAATCAATGTTTAAGCCTTGTCAGTTGTGTCTGGCACTCGTATGTGTACGCTGTTGTACATTGTTAGTCGAGTGTTATTCTTAACTTTCACGTTCGATGATTCTTTTACTTTGATGTGTGTATTTTGATGACGGGAAGCATATAGCTAAATCATTCATTCAAATCATAACATCGTTTTTTTAGAGGATAAGTATTTCAGTTTCAGTTGCTATGTCTACTTTCATATTTTTTATACGACAGGAACGTAAAATTTAGTTATATTTTACCAATGAGTAGCCAGTTCTGATCAGCCAGTTCAAACGATGCCATTTCAATCGTGCTCCTATTTTCATATTTCTCTGGAAACAGATTAACCTAATAGTTGGATAATGTGGTATATTGCAATCGAACAACAAAAAAGCTTATGCTCTGGCAATGGCAGCTGGATGGTAGAATTTTATTTTGCTGGCGAACCTTTTCTTTATTGAAGCGGTACTGATTTGTTTCATGCCATTTGATGTTTTAGTTGTTCAATCACTTATGTGAATAAGATGACGGAAGTTATGAACGACTATCTGTAACCTCTCGTCTCAGTGTTATGTAGAAATTAATCAAAAATATCTATGGTTTATGGAAAAAATGTATTTGTAATCGGGTTAAATTCAGCCCGTTGCAATCGGAATACTATCTAATTCAATGAATCAAGCCAAAATTGATATATTTAGTGAACGCCTAAGTAAAACAGATTTTTCGTCTTGCCTTCTCTATTTTGTCAATCAGATCATTTGCAGATTTGCGAAGTGTGGACGTTAAAGGATTGCGAATTAGTTCAGCAAATAGTGATTAATAATAAGATAGACATTACCAGCTACAAATAATGACCTGGAACATTATCAAAATAGAAGCCCTGATGGCAGCTGGAGAGCTTTAGTCTTCACTTTCATGGATTGAATAATGCCTTTCTCAGCATGTAGACATTGCGAGATTGGTAGTTTCTCCTTAGCTTAACATTTTGCGTATATGTACCGTAGTCGACTTCGTGAGACTTGGTGGCTGAGGGAGCAACAGCAGTTGAAACGCTCCCCGATGCTACGGTTGCAATAGTGGAAAAATTGCAACGATTGGCAGGGTTTTTTTACTTTCATTCTTTTACATCGCTAAGGTTAATCATACATTTGAATTTAAATTAAATGTCGTTTAAAATGAGCAAACCCCGTACAAATGACCGAGCAAGCACCTAACGCTAATCATATTTCTACCATTCATCATTCAATCTTACATGGGTGGAATAAGTGAGATGTTGATATCGAACCCTACCATGAAGTTATGATACCTCCTAATTGTCAAGATGTTGAGGAAGTCCATTGAAACTTATTTGGGCTTGGTTTCCTGGTCTGTGACGCGTCTGATGTAGATGGAATTCTCTGGTATGTTTGGAATTTCGCCTTTCTCGTACAAATACGAGCACGCAATGGCCAGCGTGTTGCCTGTAATACAAACGTGAGATAATTGAAACTAGCTCTTATAGATTATGAATATAAATAATCAAGTCACAAAATTATTGCTTTAAAAAATATTTTTAAAATTATTCCAATAGCCATCCTTATTTACTATTTTTGAGGAATAGGTAACATAAAATATTTTTCATTTACAGGAAGTAAATAACTCTATAGCAACTTACGAAATGGCAGGCAGTTATGAATTCTGAAAGAACCTCCTATGCAAAGCTAATAATATTTTCATAGAATGACAATATAAATAACAAAAAATGATCATTTTATTTGTTATGCTCTTAATTGGCTCAGGAAACGCAGTACTCACCGTCATGGGAGAAGGCGAGGGAAGAGATGGAGGTCGGGTATCTATGGAACTGACACAACCTCTTCTTGTTAAAACCGTCCCAGATGTTGACGTAGCCATCGGACCCACCCGTAGCAAATGTATTGTAACCGCTGTGGAAGCTGCAATAACGCAAGTTTCGAACATCAGTCACATGCAACTTATGAGTTTGGTTAAAAATTATTACAAATACTTGATAAAAGAATCGTTATTAGTAATACTTAATAAACGAAAACCATGTTACACCTTCCCCTATTTCAAACTAATATTCGCTAGACTAAAGAAATGACTTTTGATAATTGGTAGACAATGATAACAGACTCCGTAGTCATTATCTGTACAGCAATGGGCTAATTGACATAATGATCATCGCAAGATAGCTGCTAGCATTTATTGCCATTTATTAACGAGACTACGATCAGTCAGAAAGAGAAAATTTCAACAGAGAAAAATCAACAACCTGATATCATTGACGGGGTGGATTATCTCAATTCCTTCTTCTTTCATGCGGTGACATTTAAACGCATACTTCTTCTTCTGCACCTCGGGACTTGGGTCCAAATACTCGACAGCCACACGACCTTCCACGCTAGAGACTACGTAGCCCTGAGAAGTTGCAAACACGAGTTAAAGTACTTCCGAGTGTACCGTTACTCAAAACGAACAACAAGTGTTCTAAGACTGGAAAAAAATTGGAGTCACATTCATAGATATCACTCAACACATCACAAGAGATAAGATGTGTACCTACTGTATTAGAATTTGAAAATGGATGTGATTACTATACATGCAACTAAAAACTTTAAAAAAATTAATCAAAACACGGAACTTACTAAAAGAAAAATTCATGAACAACTAGAACTTGTAAGTAGAGTCAGTTCCACAAAATTGTTACAGAGCTGCTGTACTGAATTTTGAAGGCAGGCACCAGTAATTAGTGTTTAGTGGAGCAATATAGGGAAACATCAACGATAATTGCTGATTACGTGACTGAAGTAAGGCAATATTGTATAACGCCGGAGATAAGTGCTTGTTACGTCAGAGTAATAAGGCAGTGTAGGAAAATATTTAAGAAGAGAGCTCGTTACTTGTGTGCTGAAAGCCAAAACGAACACAAACAGTTGTCACAGGTTAACATGTTGCAAATAGAATATTTAAAGACAGAACTAACAATCGCCAGTACAGATAGCATTGACAGATACCAGAGAGACTCAGACCTGCTTGTTGGGGAAGCACCTAATACAGCGCGTCTGATACTTGAGGGAAGAGTCTCGCCTCATCTGAGGGTGAGCCATGTTGCGCAAGTCCCAGATGAGCACGCGCCTGTTGGCAGTACCAACCACCACACGGTCGCCGCACATGCCCATCGTGTACACCTGCATGAATCATATATTAAAAGCTATATGATTATCAACACTTCCACACAACTTCAATTACATGCGTAGTGCCTGCAAGCTACAGCAATGTTTCATATTTTTGGGTAAAAAGAATAGCCTCAAAATTAAGCAATATTTTAGCAAACTTTCATTCAAACAAAGCTTTCTGTTGACATTAATGCTTAAAATAGTAGTTCTTAAGTAGCTGGAGTCTTTCAGGAAGCAAGTGTCACCTTATAATTCTGCTGGTGAGTCCCAACTTCTCGTTGCTGTCTGGGATCCCACACCTTGATTGTGTTGTCCCACGAGCCAGTCACTACAACATTGACATCGTTGCTGAACTCCACGCATCTATAAAAAATATAACTCAGTACTCACAGCAGTGAGTGACAGAGAGCGTATTTTCTCGTCGACGAAAACTTGAGGTCACGGACAGACAGACGGACATGGCGAGCACAATAGTGCACATTTTCCATAAATGAAAAAATGTGCTAAAAATAATGATTTTTACATGTTTCCCCTATATCAAACACTCATATGTTAGTTCAAGTTTAGTTGATGCAATCATTGTGAATGAATAAAAATTAGGTGCATTTTGGAAATGTGCAAAGAGTACAGCTTATAAATAAATAAACATGTCACTTGCTAATATCCATAATGTTTGCAAGAAAGGCATAATGTCAATATTAATGAGAGTGAACAGACAATTTGGAAAAGAAGATTATACATTTTTTTTTCAACACCTGAAAACACTTTAAAATGAATCAATCCAAGACTGATGTAAGAAACTACATCAGTCCGTCTATTAATTTTATCAGCAATCAATAAAAGGAAACAGACTTGGGAGAGGTCTTGAGCTATACACATCAAGCCCAAGTTTCTGATATTGACCAAAAAATTCTAACATATAACTTACCTGATGGCAGAGTCATGGCTGCCAAGCACAGCCTCTGCATTGGTGTTCAGGTCAAATGTTTTGAGCTGATTATCCAGTCCACCACTGAAGACATGCACAGCATCCTGTAATATATTAATTTTTTATGAATACCCTTGTGTATGAAGATATTTTCTGTATCATTATGGTACAAATTCAAATTATGGTCAACAATTTCAAGACCAAAAGAATAGGAATTCATGAAATTTACAGTACAATTTTTCAAGGTTAAATTATAATGAAAAAATTGTGATGTCAACCTAAAATAAAATAAAAATTATGAACCTCCTTGTTAAAAATGGGAATGGAAAATTATGAGAAAATTTCAAGGCACACACAAATTAGTTGATAGATAGCATACCTGGAAACAGCAGTCAAGCACTGCAGCTGAGTGCTGGTATTGCAGTCTCATATGATTCCCAACAAGATCATATAACCGGACAGTCTTGTCCCAGGAAGCCACTAACAAAAATTGTGATGAATTTGGGCTAAACTTTACACTTTGAACACAGTCTCCTGGTGAATTTTTCAAACGAAACTCAATCCTTGGTTCTATCATTTTGACTGACTTGGAGGGATAAAATTGGATAATATAACCAGTCACTAACCTAAAAGAAAGAGTACATAGATCTTAATAAATATAGAATATTCAACACCGGCAAGCCATTTTTGATTTCTTGATTCTTACGATACATCCATGACAATTAATGCATATAGACCATATATCAATCGCCATGCGTCTGTGCTGATCATAGCGCATTGCCATATAAATTGTAATGTGTGTACCGTAAACTGGGGTAACTTAGACCACTTTTTACTTAAATGATGCCATTTTTTTACTAGATAAGTTAAACTTAAATTGAAACATGCAAAATACAGGTCTATACTCTAGCTTCACTCACCATAAATTGCTGGCTCCTGCCTCTCATAGTTTTGATGTAATTTAAAAAAAATCGATGGTCTTTTTTACCCCAGCTCTGAGGGTATCTTAGACTGTTTGGTAAAATCAATTATATTTTTTGGTAAATAACTCCAAATAACTCTGGGTTTTGGTGCATTGTAGTAGAACTCTTCTAGTTACATATGCAAATGACAAATTTGAGGAAAGTTTCATAGTTTGCAAATGGGGGGTCCTGCCCCCCAGGTGGTCTAAGTTCCCCTAAATGGGAGAACTCTGACCACCTAATGGCAGCCCTGACAGGGTTAACATAGACCGGCTTGGAAATTAAGATAAATTACCATATTTAAGACTCTGTAGAGTCTGAAATCTAAAGAAAAACATTAATAGGTGTATCAAACATGAAATGTTATATATGGTAATTTAAAATTAATTTTCAAGCTGGTCTATGTTACCCTGTCAGGGCTGACATTAGGTGGTCTAAGTTCCCCCATTGGGGGGCGGCGCCCCCCATTTGCAAACTATGACACTTTCCTAAAATTTGTTTGTTGCAAATGTAACTAGAAGAGTTGTACTACAATGCATCAAAACCTGGAGTTATTATGCCAAAAAATAAAAAAATTGGAGAGGGTACTCTGACAGGCTTTAAATAATAGCTTTTTTTCATGGGTCACATTTTTAATTTTTTAACCTATTAGATATGCAAACTTTTTAAATCTTTCTATTGTGTTACGTAGCCTCAGTATTAGGCCTTTAATGCCCATTGACAGAATTTTTCTATGTCAATTCGTTTTTGAGTTTTGGGGGTTTTTGTTAAAAAAACAAAAAGTGGTCTAAGTTACCCCGGGAGTCTAAGTTACCCCGGGAGTCTAAGTTACCCCAGTTTACGGTATGTCTGTGCCAATTCAAACTGGAAAATTGGTCAGAAGCCACCAATGAATTGGAAAAAATGCAGATGAATCTGGCCAATTTCAGCCATTCCAATGTTCCTTCCTTAATTTCCCAGTGAAAAATAAGAAAAAGCCTTTTTTCATCAGGAATTTTTAAAAATCACATGTGAAACAATCTTTCTACCTGCAATTTCAGGAAAATATAGCTTGATTTTCCACACAGAGTAGAAATCAGCATGCATCAGCCATTTTGATTGCAATGCACATAGGGTAAACGCACCACATTCTGACACTGTGGGTAATTCCGACACTGTTGAACTTTTTTCTTTATATTAAGCTTTGTCTTAGTTCCACGCATGCGCAGATGGTTAAAATAGTGACGTCATACTATTGCACGCAATATTTCCCCAAAACACTAGGTCTGGCGGGAAGATGTTAAGATCCGCAGAGCAAAACTCCACGTCACCCAGTCAGAACATCGAAACACGTGTGAAAGTTGATAGTTGACCTTGTTCTACCAAATAGTGATAAACTGTTTGTGTAGAAAGAATATTATGGTTTGAGATTTTTAAATAAGTCTGTGAATATATTAGGAATCCTTTATGTATACTTGTATTTGCTGATTTTAAGTGGTAAACAAATTAATAGATGATTGATTTAAGAGACAGTTTTAGACACATAAAAACTAATTCTGACATGGTGTCGGAATCACGACACACAGCCGTGTGTCACATTCCAACACAGCTCACACAGGGTGTCGGAATTCCAACATACTGTCTTGGAATTACAAATTATGATTTTGAAGCGCTGTCAGAATTAGTCTCACAATGTGCCGCATTTTGTCACACACGTGTCGGAATTCAGCGATTTTGTATATTTGAATTCTGAAGGCTTTTAAATAAATATGGCAACAATTTGTGATGTTTGATCATTGCTGGTGCATAGTGTGGTGTTGTGAGAGTGACGTAAAATTGTAAACCCATCGGAACTCGAGTTGCGCATACGGCAATCTATTTATAGCCATTTATTTCTTGCTACGTCCTTAAGGTGTCAGAATATGGTGTGTTTACCTTATATTTGAAAGGTAAATGTGTAGGCCAGATTTTCTGAAGACATAGGGTAAACGCGGTATATTCTGACACATTAAGGATGTAGCAAGAAATGAATGGCTATAAAAATATCACCGTATGCACAACTCGAGTTCTGAATGCTTTATGTCATTCTCAAAACAGCACACTATGCACCAGCAACGATGAAATGTCACAAACTGTTGCCATACTTATTTAAAAGCCTTTAGAATTCAAACCTACCAAATCCCTGAATTCCGACGCTGTGTGTGACTAAATTTGGCATATTGTGAGACTAATTCTGGCAGCGCTTCAATTCAAACTCTATTAATTTTTAATTACGGCACCATGTGTTCGAATAACGACGCCCTGTGTAAGCTGTATCAGAATACAACACAGCTTGGAACAAGCTTGATTAAAAAATTTCAATTTTTTAATTAAGCTTTTAATTAAGAGCTATTAAGCTTTTAATTAAGAAAATTTTAATTTTTGGACACAGCTCAGTTGGAGCTGTGTGTGTCTAATTCCAAGCTGTGTCAGAATTAGTTTTTATGTGTCTAAACCCGTCGCTTAACTTAATCATCTATTAATTTATTTACCACTTGAAATCAGCAAATTCAAGTACACTTAGAGGATTCCTAATATATGCACAGGCTTATTTAAAAATCTCAAAACAGTTAATCACTATTTGGTAGAGAAAGGTCAACTATCAACTTTACCACATGTTTCGATGTTCTCACTAGTTGACTTGGACTTTCCCTCTGAGGATCTTAACATTTTCCAGCCAGACCTAGTGTTTTGCGGGAATCTGGCTGTTTCTGGCACGCAATAGTATGACATCACTATTTTAACCATCAACAAATGAGTGGAACTAAGAAAAAGCTTAACCCTTTACGCCCTAGCCTGACGAATTTGTCACACAGAAAAAAACATCGGTTTTCCAACAATTTCACGTTTTCTGTCATTTTTTCGAAAAATTCACACAAATAAAAAAGTCTTAGATTTATTTTTTACATATGTGTACCAAGTTTCAAAGTTATCTGTCGGTAAGTAACCGAAATAAAATTTCCAATTTCCAATGGCAATGTCCAATTTCTTATGGAAATTGTGCCCGACCAGTAATTTTCGCCCATATTAAATGTTAAAGAACTCCCCCACCCCTAACCCTTTCACGAACTGTCGTCAAAGTGAGCATGTGATATTTGTGAGCATTTGAGCATGTGATTATTTGATTTGATATTTGAAGTGAGACTTAAAACAGAAAGTGAATTTTACGATTTTCATCCCAGAAATTCAGGGCGTAAAGGGTTAATATAAAGGAAAAAAGTTGAGAAGTGTTGGAATTACCCACGTCGTCTGTCCCACGATGTCGGAATATACCGTGTTTACCCTAAATTTTACAATTGACGCATTGCCAAATATCTTTAGGTACCTACTTGCCAACTTTCTGTATTATTTCTGGCTTTGAAGCAGTGCTTCAAACTTTCACCTGATTCTATGGCTCTTGACTGATTTCTTTAAAAAAATACAAACCAAACCTTTTTGTCTGGAATTTTTGATGGAAATTAAAAATGAACTGATTCCAAAAAAGCTCTGGTTTGCCACTATGCTGACGCGTAGTGGAGTGTTTTGAGAGTCATGTGAAGGCAACAGAACTCACGTAATGCATACGTTTTTTTTTATAGTTTTTCATTTCTCAATGCGTCCTTAATGTGTCGGAATATACCGCATTTACCCTAAAACAGTAAAATGACAGTTTGTACCTGCAAGTTTTGGAAAATTCTTATAAATTTTCCAGATTGGCCACAATGTAGCATGGAATTAACTCATCATTCAATAATCAATTATAATTTTACATAGGCTATCCTGCAAAATTATTGGAAGTTATTATAATGTCAAATTGTCAATGACACTGTTTTGTCACAGCACGCATAAGACCTAACTGGAACTGGATCTGGAAGAAATAGAAATTACTTATATTAGAATTAGATGTATTAGCTAGCCTAATATGTCTGTTCAAACTTTTGTTTTAAGCTTTTTATGTGAGAAATTACCACTAGCACTAGGTAATTCCACAGAATTTCCAAAATAATAATTTAAATATAGTAATTGAACTCTCATGGAATGCAATCAAACAAAAAAAAAATTAACTGGATCTTGCCACAATGCCATTGCCATCATGCCATGCTAGTATGGAATATATCTACTTGGCGAGCCGCGACTGAATTTTGCGAGCAGTGGTTTTATGGATTTGCCAGCCGTGATTCCATTTCTACAGCCGTGATTCTATTTCACCGAGCCGTGAATTCCATATCTCGGCCATGAAAAGTCATTTACGAGGTGCGAATGCAAATTTATTTACAAAGTTTATGCACGTGTTACCCCAAATCTCTAATTTTACCCTTAAACAGTCAAACGGCAACGATAAAATTTGTCTCTACTGTAAGTTCAGCACGTGTTAATATACAGTCTGACCGCTTTGACATGACTGCAACTATGCGCGATCTTCAACAAACGTTTTGTTTATTTGTTTACATTACGATGTTTATGTTTTATCTGCAAGATATTTTTGGCGGAAACGGTAAAGCAATGCGGATTGCGGAAGTTGAAAATTTTATGAAATGACATGTTTGCGAAGTGCAAACCGCGATTTTTTAATCAAACAAAAATTTATGACATTCGAGCCGCGAGATTTCATACCTACTGAAATTATATGATATTAGAGCCGCGATATTTCAGACAAAAATAGGACTTTTCCAGACTAAATTAGAGCCGCGATATTTCAGACAAAAATAGGACTTTTCCAGACTAGATGCCATGTGATTGTGATTTGTGACCCACTGAATGGCACTGATCATGACTGATGCACTGAATATGAATGGCCATATTTCTATGAATTAAAAAATAAAAAAGTGTCCATCAAATGTCAACAGTTATCAAGCAAATGTCAGACCGACTCTGCCGCATTTGTCAACATTGAAGTACCTACTAAGGAAGTAAGGATGCTCTAGAACCGGGGTCACCAAACTTTTTTCACAGTGGGGAGTCACTGGGGACTGGGGACTGTGGGGAGTGGGCCGGATTATCATTATGCCTTGCAGTTTTGAATCAATGGCCACATAATTGTGCTCAACTCGTGCGCTATTTCTAGTATGGAGTAACCAAGCGTCGCAAGCGATTGGTTTGTGTTGAATTTTGTTGCCCTCATTGTGGCACGTTGAAAATTGGCAACGTGAGTTGCCTCTCAAAAGTGGCAAGTATCGGAACAGACTACAGACACGAGTCCCCATTCCCAAATTTAGCAATTTCAAAACAAACCACAGTATATTGCAGGTATAGTAGCTTTTAACATAAAAGATACCCCAAAAATTACACTTGAGATATTCATTCCTTAGCTAAGCACTCATCTAAGCCTGTAGGACCTGTAGAACAACGAATAAAAATTGTTCATTGTATGAATATTTTGCATTCTAAATTATCATCTATTGAAAAAAGTTTATGGACACATATATGTCAGTGAATTTGGGGAAGCCTAAATTAGGTATATTGATGTGAATTCAAATTTGTAGTCGCAAAAGCCGATACTTTTCTTTTTACGATCATCTAACACATTATGTACGAGCAGTTTCTAACATTGGTTCTTTTAGTTACCAAATGGCACCTGCATGGCAACAGGCCATGGGCCTATTTCTTCAGTGCCGACACTTCTATTCTATTAATTCAGCGCTGAAAAGTGAACTGTGAAGTTCCGCGTCCTTCGAATAATGGTTTCTGGTAGTGGTATTTCAACAATAAATTTTCCTTGCGCCCGAGTCCGTGGTCGATCCATGTGAACGATCAACTCGTGAGACACGTTTAGGTAGGTAGCGCAGCCGTGCACCACCAATTTTGTGCACCAATAAGCCCTGGATACTAGTGAATAGAACACCTTGGATCTCTCTGGACATCCACCAATCAGCCGTGAACCACTCGGCTTTGCCTTCCTCCGGCCTCGCGTAGAACCAGCTGTGCAGTGTGCACCACGGGTCGCCTGCCGAAGACCACCACTGCCCTGGATGTAATGGACCATCATGATTCCTGCCTTCCGGAACGTAGCCTTCAATACAGAACTATGCTATCTGAAACCTAACCTCAGATGCGGTGAACGTAAAATTACGTAATTTAGCGATGTCTGGAAGTCATATTCGATCCGCGGCCTGCTGGTGCACGGCAGGTGGTGGTCAAGACCGGAAGAGGACGAAGCCGAGTGGTGCACGGCTGATTGGTGTGGGTACGGAGAGATCCAAGGCGTTCGATTCTGGGCTTATTGGTGCACAAAATTGGTGGTGCACGGCTGCGCACCCGGTTCGACCCACGGCCTAGATACGGACGGCTTGAAGTGTGGAAGGCTACGTTCTGGAAGGCAGGAATCATGATGGTCCATTACATCCAGGGCAGTGGTGGTCTTCAGCAGGCGACCCGTTTAGGTAAAAGTGGGGACCGGCCGCAAGTCCGACCGTAAAATTGTCCGAGACGTAGGTAAAAGTCATATGGAATAAAATTTAGATAACTCGTCGACCAGAAGGGTACGCAGCCGTGCACCACTAAATTTGTGCACCAATCAGCCTTGAAAAGAACGCCAAGCATATTTCCGGATGTCCACCAATCAGCCGCGGATTAATTAAGCCATCCGTCGGTAACCAGCCCGTGACATCAACTTGCTTTAAATATTAGGAGCTTTACGCCACCACAGTTTGAAGCGAATAGCCCAGAGAATAATGGTTATGCACCACTGAACGTTGCATCGAATCATCACTTCATACCCTGACTTTAGCTCGAACTGTAACTTGCGGACAACGGACTGCGACCAACCAGCCCAGGTCGCCAGTGGAACTGCATGCATCCTGCCGTGCACCACCAGACCGTCACTTTCAGCTCAACATCCGGAGCTAGGTTTCAGAAAGCATAGTTCTATTCCAAACTCTATCGTCCGCCGGCGAGTGACTTCCGCAGCTTCGCTAAATTACGTAACTTTTAGCTCACAGCATCTGGGGTTAGGTTCCAGATAGCATGGTTCTGTTCCAAAATTTATTGACGTACGACGCGTGGCCGTTCGACCGTGGGCTGATTCGACACACGGGACAGATACGGACGGCTCCAGCGCGCTCCGTCCGGGTGGTGTAAATTTTTTTCGCGTATTAGCAGACGACGCTGGGCCATACGACGCCAGGCTTTTTTTCCTGTGGGCTGATTGATCTAATTCAATGGATCTGATCTGTCTGGTGGCGTGCGGCTGATAATGTTACAGTCAAGATGTGTTGTAAGCTACGTTCTTCAGGGAAGGGATTATGATAGTCCATTCGAAGCACGGCCGTGGTGGTCTCCGACAGGCGTCCCGACCAGAAGAGTTCGCCTTCATTGCCGTATGATTTTCCTCGAATCACACACTCAAAATTTCATTCTTGCCGATGTGGAAGAAAATCTCCGATTAAATCGCGATATTTTCACCGTGGCACCGCGCTTGTTAACCCCAAATATTAGGAGCAGTAATCATAATCGACCAAATTGAGCATCAAACTGCAATTGAAGACACTTTTTTAAATTTGACGATGATTTTGAGCACTACAGTTGCGCATAATATTTTATAACTCAGCTGGAAGGGTGACGCAAGTTCGACGCTTAATTTTACAGTATCGTAGGATGGTTTTCAAGAGTTTCACATGCAGTTTGGCAATAAAATTTCGCTTGAATTCCCGACGGACGAACATAGTTTAGTGTATTTATACGGAGTTAGCTGTGAAGGATTTGTCGCACAATCACAATTAAAATTCTTACTAGAAGGCCAGAAAAAGTGGGCAACTGGCAATGAATGTACTATTGTACGATTGATATAATAGATAACTAAACGACGAAGTGAATAATTCGCCTCTGCAAACTGAACTCACTTTCGCATATTTTTTTTTACTTGACTCGTACAACATGGTACCAGTTTCTTGCAAATACAATTTACATAAGATTACAAATATAAATATTTAACTCATTCAATTAGAAGATTGTCAAACGTGTAAATTAATCTTGAATACGCACGAAACCAAAATTCATTCGTGAGCGCAGTCTTGCAACTTACTGATTCTAGTAATGTCGTTCAAGAGCACAAACCGGAAAAATTTGCGAACACTGGTGAAGTTTCCTTCTTTTTTCGTCCACTTCGTGGAATTAGGTTCTTCTAAATGTGCCTCAAGTTCAGACGAAGTAAAAAAGTTTCCTCTTCGTGTGGCTCGTATATCTTTACTATATGCGTTTCTAGCATCAACTGAGACAATCCATCCGTGTTCCGTACAAGTTATTTGCTCAGCAACCGCGAAGCTGAAAAAAATTGCCGCAATTTATATGTTTAAATAAGCTGAAGTCCTCTACACGTTTGAAATGCCTCCCATGAATATTTCGATTTGATATGCAGAATATAAACGACCATTTGAGTGGCGAATCATGGGCCAAGCTTCCAACTAGCTCGAGCGACTTGAAATAAAAGCTCGCACATGGGATATTCATGGGTCAATGGCTGCAATCTCTGGCGTATGACGTTGCAGTAAAAAGTTAACAATATCACGACTTTCAAAGCGATCTAGTCACACGAGTTGTTGGAAAACCCCCAAAGAAACGTTTGTTCTCTACACTGATTTTTCTTTTTTCAGAAAATGTATCAAGTTGTAAACTGATCCTTTAATCAAGTTTTTCAACAATTCTACGTCATTTGTGCTGTATCGCCACACCTGAAGGAGCCAAGTTTGGTTTTAAATATTACATCAAAGCCATTTTGAAGACTGAGAGCCGAAATCTATTTACATTTAAGAGGATCACTAACGTTCTAATTTTCAATATGCGAGTAAACTAATCGATCAAATCTGAGTATCGCAATATGTCAGTCAGAGCATCGTAAAAATGCATGTATATTTCAATTCCGGGTGGGCCAAGTCCAATGAGTTCATAGAAAGAGGATAAGAAAGTCGATTCAATGATTCCCAAATTTTTCAAGAATCTTTCGCTCAAGGCTTGGCCATTATTGCCTCTTGCTCCTGCTTGATTGCTTGAAGCTTGATTTCGCGGACCTTGCGCCTTCGTTCACATCGCTTGCGCTGTTCTCTCAAGGAGACTTGGTTTTTGCGAGACTTGCGGAGGTTACGGCGGAATTTAGGGCAGCACTGCAAATTAACAGAAAAAAAAACATTAGTACATTTTAAAATAAATTGTACTTAGTAACGCTTTAGTTGTTGATAGTTGAAGAGCGATTCAAGTTACTAGTGGGCTAACAATTACTCATAAAAATTTGTACACACAGAACTCATTTGAGAAAAGGCAAAAAAAAAGTATTATTTAGCACCACAAAATAAAGTGACAAATGATTTCACAAGAGAATTAGAGACAACCTTGTGATTTTTTGCTATAAAAAAAAAAGAATTTCAAGTTCATGCCACAATGTAAAATATAATTTGTTTACTCGTGTGTATATATACTAAATTATCTTCCTTATTGAAACATCGTTCTTAGGTCACTGCATAAATAATACAAATCGTTTCTAATACAGGAGAGAATAACACAACCAAATAAGAGTATGCACTGGGTGAGCTTTTATGTTTACAAATAATATCGATATTTCAATCGTCAGCCAAATTTTTGGACCAAAGATTATTAAAGTAACTGCAGGATCAATTCAAACAAACTTTATTGAATTAAACAGAAAAAATCATCTAATGGGCAAGAAAATTTAAAACATAAATTTGGAGTTGACATGTTTGGAGGATTTTTTTTCTCAAAAAAAAACCTATAAATATACCATTTCATCACTAAAAAGAAAAAGAAGATAACCATATCTATAGAAAAAGAAAACTGTAATTAAACACATAAGGAGGATGCAGTTAACTCACCCCAAGTCTGTCAGGGAACCTCGGCACCTTGGGCTTTTTGATGCCATTCTTGTGATCCTTACGGGATTTGTTGCGATTTGTGTGATTCTTTGACTTGGCCATTGTGTAGTCTGTAAAAAAAAATGTAAAATCATTCAAGAAAAATACAAGATTACCAGAAAAACAAGTGACACGACATGAAAGTACTGATTTTTTTGGAAATAATATTTTCCTGGATCAAGTGAGATTTAGTGGCTTCAAACTAAAGTAAATAAGTTTGAAATTTTATGGCAATAAATATTTCAGTGACATTTGTAAATTGATGCTAGCAATAGTCTGCCCAATCCAGAAAAATTAAGGAAGAAAGTAGAGACTGATTTCCAAGATACCATAAAACAGGGTGAATCGGACCATTCACTTTAATGGACTATGACTGTTTTGACATTCAAGAGAAAACCCTATACTCATTATGGCTCTTGAAGTACCATGATATGACCCAAAAGTGCAATAAAGAGATATATTTTATATACTTACTAAGTGAATATTTGTATCACAAAAAAGTGGTAAAAATGGTACAAGTCAATGGTATAGGTCACCCCCAACAATGATCAAAGTTCAATAAATCTTACAGTTTAAAATTGTTCATAATTATAGCTATGTCCCTACAGTTTGGGTACCTTTTGCCTAATTTTTAGATCTAGATTAAAATGGGGCATTTAAAGTATATTAATGCCAGTTTGACTCCCTGGTCAAGTTGGGCAAGTTCAGCGGGTGAAAAATTGTAAGAAATTGTATCAAGACTTGAAGGTTTAGGACTTAAGGTAAATCTGACTTGAAATGAGTCAAACTCCTTGTAACCCAAGGCAATTTTACCCTTTCTTAAGGGCCTAACCTAATTTAAACCTTTTGAGCTATAACAGTATTAACAACCAAGAATATAATAATTACATTTCATTTTTTGCAAGTGCAAGCCCCACCACATACCAAATTACTAAGGCTATAAATACTGTAGGTTTATAGGAATTTAACAATTTGCCCTTAAGTAACTCAGACTGGGACATACATCGAAGCTAACAATTACCCAGTTTGAAGATGTTAACCCATTATTTTGAGCATTGAATTCTTTGTTCACACTGTGAATCTCTTATTGAGGCAACCATAAAAGATTTGCAGGCCACAAACTTTCTTGCTGAGCCTTGAATATTTAGCAAAAAACCAAACAAGAATATTTAATTGAAAGAAAGGGGCAACTCAGCTTTGTGAACAATCAAATGACAGATGTCACTGTCATGGCTGACGCCACACAGTGCTATTCAATGTTCCAGAAAATTCTATACATTTCTATGCTACATAAATTATTGCAGGAGTTGGTTTCACAAATTATGTTATACACTGATAGAAATAAATAGATTATATATTTATCAAGTCAAATTTTTTGGTCTAACCCAAAAAGATCTTGAATCAAAAGGCATAGACCCAGGATGCCAAAGCTGTAATCACAATGCTAACTCAAACCCCAAAAATTATAAGATACAACAATTATTGCTCTTGCCAATAAATTTTTTAAAGCAAAATTTACAACCAATATGGTGGAACACAAATGAGTAATGTGAATCACAATCAATGCAGGGGATGCCAATAAAAGGTCACAATGGCTTTATGGAAAGTTTGAAAAGATGCGAATATCTCCACTTAAAAGACCTGAGCTGTGGTGGTGCAGTGGTGAGAGACTCTGTCTCTCGCACCCAGCGCCCGGGTTTGAGTCCCACTGAGGACAAGTTCTACCAGGAAGCTCAGCTCATGGTCAACTCAGCCATTCATCCAACTCTGGTTGATAAATGAGTACCTGGCTTGTCCAGGGTGTTGCGTAATGCAATAAAATGGTTCTGGCAGGTCAGCAAGCCAGTGATGGTTGTAGAATTATCAGTGGTACCGAGTGCCCGGAAAAACTGACCCTATCACCCCCCTCTCCTGTCGCCACTGCCAGGATGGGTAATTACAACAACAACAACTTAGAAGGCCTTACTTTCAGCCTGGACAACTTTCTTCTTTTCTATGGGTTCCTTGTAATAAGCTATTAGATAAATATATATCATTTAACAACTTGTAAATGCTCCAATTCAAAATCTATAGGACAGCAGTAAAAATTTAGATTATGGGATAGCAGTGAAATTTATGCAGGTCAAATTCTCGAATCAGTTTCACCTGATGGTATGAACAATAAGCCAATCTGTGGTCTGGTTAGCCTAAAGTGGCAGTTTGACTGGGTGTGACAGGTTATTTTGATGTTGCTGGTTACAGATAATGCTGATATATACAACCACTTGATTATGGTCAAGCATGTTTTACTAGTTTATTCAGTGTGCTGTTATTTGGTTTGTAGGCTGCTAATGTAAGCTATTATGCACTGGTTAAGTCTATTAATGTGCTATGCTAACATGTGCTAATGGGTAATGCTAATGTTTGCTAATTTGCTATTATAATGTGTGCTAGTTTGCCAAACTAATTTGCGCTAACATGCTCTCATGTGCACTAACTTTCTCAGCTGAAGAGTACAACATGCTCTGATAATGTGCTAATGTACAAGGCTAAAATGTGCCACTGTGTATTGCTAATGTGCTTTGCAAAAGTGTTATAACAAGCACTGCTTCTGTGTGTCAGTGTTCTCTGCAATACTACTGTGCTCTGCTAACACCTTCCAATGTGGAAACTAATGTCCGAGCCAACTTGCTATGCTTACTTTTGTATGCAGATGTATAACTAATGTTCAATAATACTTATGATAGCAGATATGATGTCAGTGTGGGAACTGTCTTCTTGGTATATGGTATATAAGAATCACAATGGAATTGTTTAATCAGAGGGATTATCAATCCCAGCAACACTGGGCAAAGCTGCATTTAGCCATAGCAACAGGTTGCTTAAAATTCTTTGCATACAGAAAGGAGTTAGCAATTTTTTAGAAGAACCTACAAGAAAAGAAACAGCTTACAATGATTGTTTCAAAGAAAGATAAAACTTTAAAAGTAAACAGTGGAGTGTATATATATGTTTATCTGCATCATAAAATTGCCAGAACAAAATGACCTTTTATAAATAATATCTAGAGAAGAACTCCTTTGCCTTAAAAAATGCACAGCTAATTAACCCTTTCACAAGTAAGCTACCATATATGGTCACTTGAAATCACCTCACAAGGAGACCCACCACAGCTTCTGGTTTGTGTCTGAGGCTTCCTATCATGCCTCAACTAATCACTAATTATCTGACCATTTTTCCATGCTAAAAGGGAGAAGATGGTGAAAATGTGTGGGCTTGTGTGCGCACCCCCTACCATGCCCAAAAAAATAAATTAGGAGCATTCAAATACAAGTTTTGTCTTGGATGATGATATTGACATGCTTTATGCATTCATTTTAAAAGTGAAAGTATCAATATATATTTAATTATCAAAGGAGAATTGTTTTAATTGAATTATATTAAATTTTAATGTTATTAATTTTTTCATCTGCATAAACTAAATTTTAATTATAAATAAAAATTTTGTGTAGTGACTGCATTAAATAAATTTTTCAAGTGCAAATTAAACCTCAAATATGCTAAATTTGTGTAATACATATGAACGAATATTTCGTATAACACTTCTAACTTCATTTTACTGTATTCTGAAATTTCTAATTTGCTTGCCAGCAAATGCAAGGGTTAATAATTGTTCAATTCTTGTCAAAAAACATACTCTAATTTTTGGTAGTCATTTTTAGCTCAAAATTTGTTTTAAAATGAACAACGGTGCTTTCACTTAATTTCTATAATAATAAAGACTTAATACTTTCAAGAATATCCTTCTAACAATATCTGCAATACTATTTACAAAACAATTACAAGAAGCCAAAGACTGCAGCTACCAGTCTGAATGAACTATGCCAAGGTTTGTCTACAATTAGCCTTTTCTTCCTGTTTGTTATTATTGTGTTAGTAAATTCAACTACAACTGCACATTGTCAATTTTGAGATTCGTGACCGTAAAGCAAGCTATTTTATGATTACAAGCCTGTATTTACTAGTTTGGACAAAATTTATCATGTCTTCTGTAAGAAATTACTTGTAATCTGAAAATAACTAAAATAATTGGCCTAAAAAAATTGATAAAATTCTTCAACTTAAATCAAGTGACTAAATTCCAATTTAATAATTGTTCCAAATGCAAGGTTTATGGTGTTTTTCCCAAATTCCTGAGATTTAAACTGTCCAAAAGGTGTTTACATACTTCAGCTTCCTATAAATCATGGCAAAACAAACTCCTCATCAAGGAATTATCCTCCAAGAGGAATACTCTGAAGACTAACTGGTTCAGTTGCTGAGAGTGAAGCAAGAGTTGGTCGTTTTTTTCCACCCTCAATGCCTTTTGCAGTTTGCTGGCTTGCCAGGCAGTCTATAGTGGGAGCTGCAAAGCTTAGCCTACTGTCATCTTTATGGTTTCAAGTCACATAAAATTTCTTCTTGCTTTCAAACCCTGGTGAAAGCAATTGAAAGATTTGGCCAAAAATAGAGACCTGATCATTTGTAGACCTGATAAAGGCAGGGGCGTTGTATTGCTCGATCTTAGCTGGTACAACAGTAGCCTTACTGAACTCATCACCAATCCTTCTAAATTTGTTGAAATTACAGATCTAATCTCTAAAACAATTTTGAAAATTGAAGATAAAATTAATAACTTCTTGCTAAAACTTCAAGATTCTTCTGGCTTTTCACCAGAAACTTATTCTAAACATTGCACCTCTGGTTCATGTCCTGGTATTTTACATGGTTTGCCCAAAATTCATAAGTCCAACTTGGCCTATAAGTTTCAATGCCAGCCAATCTTTGCCGCATCTAGTTTTAAAGTAGTTAAGGGGACCGGCTACCCTCCAGAAAAACTTCTAGTTATTATCCGATCATCATGAAACTTCACATACATACGTAAAATGTAAAAAAATCACATTTTGCTTCTATGAATTTTGCAAAAAAATTGATAGAAAACGTGAAATTCATAGAAAACAGCTAAAAATGGGTACGGTACTATAGAAAATCTATCTCCTCCTACAAATATCATCCTACAACATCGAGACGCGTATCATTTGATTCGTAACGACCATACCTATCAATTCAAACATGGGTTTTTCATTTTCCCCATAGTTTTTTTGATGCGCGTTTTTCCCATTTTTTTCATTTCTCCCCCCCCTTCTCCCCGATATAAAAAATGAACCAGACAGAAAATAAAAAAAGTGATGTTCAACTTGATAGGTACTGTAAAATGGGGTTACTTTGACTGGCAGGGTAACTTTGACCACTTTTCGTTTTTTTAACAAAAACCCCAAAACTCAAAAACAATTTGACATAGAAAAATTTTGTCAATGGCCATCAAAGGCCTTATACTGAGGCTACATAACACAATAGAAAGATTTAAAGAGTTTGCATATCTAATAGGTTAAAAAATTAATAATGTGACCCACAAAAAAGAGCTATTATTTAAAGCCTGTCAGAGTACCCCCTCCAATTTTTTCATTTTTTGGTAAAATAACTCCGGGTTTTGATGCATTGTAGTAGAACTCTTCTAGTTACACATGCAAAAGACAAATTTTAGGAAAGTGTCATAGTTTGCAAATGGGGGGTGCCGCCCCCCAATGGGGTAACTTTGATCACCTGATGGCAGCCGTGATGGGGTAACATTGACCGGCTTGGAAATTAAGTTAAAATTACCATAGGTACCTATATAACATATTTTATGTTTGATACACCTATTAATGTTTTTTTCTTTATGTTTCAGACTCTACAGAGTCTTATATATGGTAATTTTAACTTAATTTCCAAACCGATCAATGTTACCCCATCACGGCTGCCAATAGGTGGTCACATTTTGCCCATTGGGGGGCGGCGCCCCCCATTTGCAAACTGACACTTTCCTAAAATCTGTCTTTTGCATATGTAACTAGAAGAGTTCTACTACAATGCACCACAACCTGGAGTTATTTGGAGTTATTTTACCAAAAAATAAAATTGATTTTACCACCCGGTCAAAGAAACCCCAAGAGCTGGGGTAACAAAGACTATCACTTTTTTTTGAAATTACATCAAAACTATGAGAGGCAGGAGCCAGCAATTTATGTTGAGTACCGGTAAAGCTAGAGTATAGACCTGTATTTTGCATGTTTCAATTTAAGTTTAACTTATCTAGTAAAAAATGGCATCATTTTGAAAAAAAAGTGGTCAAAGTTACCCCATTTCACGGTGTGGTCTTTACAAATCGAATGGTATATGTCTCATTACTGTAGCTTGAAAACTGTAGGAGATAGGTTTGCCTTGAGAGCAATAGGTTTTCACCACGCCCAAAAAACTGGTGGCGGCACGTAAAATGACGTAAGATTCGTAACATAGCCTAGATACCCTAACTAAGCCTCAAACCAAGTCAGCAAGGCATAGAGTGACTGGCTGCACACCTCTCACCTTGCTGTCATGATGGTGACTGACTCCCGCCTTCCATTTACGCCCATAGCAATTAGTGAAGGCCCCCAAACACCCCCCCCCCCCGTGTACGTGCATCGTGTACGTGCATCGAGTACGTAAAAATGCACATAGAAAGATGTTTCTGGTACCGTTTAACGCATTAGAAAGTAAGCTTCAAGATGAGTATAAGCACCGGATAATGCCATAATTGGCCACTTTACGTCAGAAGTTCCTTTTTAGTGTGTCCAGCCTTCGAAATAATCCCATAGACTTTACTGAAGGGGCCTCAAAACCGCCCCCCTTTGGGGAGCTGTCACAAAATCTTTTTTGACGTAGAGAGATGATTCTGGTACCGTTCAATGCGTCAGAAAGTAAGCTTCGAGATGAGCACAAAAACCGGAAAACGCCAAAATTAAAAATTTAGGGGTAGCCAGTCCCCTTAAGTTTTTGGTACTGGTTTTCAACTGCCTCACTACTAATAAGTATACTGTAGGCAATTCTTAAAATTTTGTGGACTGCCTAAAGTATTTACCAACGTTCCTGACCTAACTATAGACTCCTGCGTCTCAAAATAATTGTCTCGGAATGAACTGGGACAGACAAAACGAGATGAGAAAATTCCGGGAAAAAAATAACAGGACAGAGGGTGAAATTTGTCCCAGAATAAATGTATTAACCGAGACAAGACTTCTGTCCCGGACTCTAAAACTTGTGTCCCGGTAGATTATAAACCGGGACGAGACAGACAGATTTGAAACAAGACGTAACGAGACGAGATTTGTCTTATTTATTCAAGACAAAACAAGTCTTTCAATCACAATACAAATCATTTTGAAAACATGGGTTGAAGAATGACAAGTTAGCCCTTTATTGCTAATAGGGCCATAGACAGTTACCAGTTAAATTGAGTTAATTGCATATTTAGCAAAATTTGTCTGACTAACTGACATGGCAGTAAATTAGTGGTCCGGCAAACACCGCAAACCTGTCGATGTATGCATGGCTGAGTATTGAGTATTAAGGCTTTGATGGCACTTATGGGAACCATACAAATATGAGTTGAGTTTATTACGCATTCGGAACAAGTTAAGGCGTCATGGAGCTCATAGGGACGTAGTGTCTAGATTAGTCGGCCAATTAGTAGACAGTGGAGTGGAGTCATGGTAAGATATTCCTAATAATACTAAAGCTAGTACTTATTAGATTATCTCTGCCTTTAGTAAAATTTTGTGCTACGCCTCCAGGAAATCTTCACAATTGCGCAGTTTCCTGAATTGCTATCAAACACTTGGGCTTGTTTAATGTTATTAGAAAGGATACACATGGATATTTCAAGTTCTTTTTTGAAGATCAAACCATTATATTTTTCCATCTTGAATTTTGTTGTATTTTAAAATGTTGTTGATATTTCTTTCCAACCTTTTTGTTGAAGGAGATTGCTCAAGGCAAGATCAATGAATATTATCCTGTGATTGAGCTGGAGGCAAATCAAAGTCTGTCCAGTCAGCCGATGTCACCAGCTACAGCTAGTATGGCCTCCTCCAAACCATCATAGAACACAATTTTTGAAAAAAACATGATTTTAAATTTTTCTTTGCCTGTCAAGATTAAGTACCATATTAAACCACAACATGTATTCCTCAAAAATCATTTCAATTGCCGAGTTCCAATCAGAATAGTAAAAGGATACGCCTCAAGTTATTATATAAATGCAGAGGTGGGCAGTAGAGAGCTATGTAGAGTATGGTGGGCAGTAGTATATAGGGGCCGCTACATTTTCAGTAGCGGTAGCGACACTACATTTAAGCAATTGTGGCGGTAGCACCCGCTACATATTCAAGTAGTGATACAAGGTTTTGCTGCTACAGTGCTGTTGCAGGGAGCACAATTAAGCTAGGTTTTAGCACATCCCTTACTGCCTTCTCCCATTTAGCTGATTTTAACCTATACCTGATGTATTCATTATTAACATTGCCATGTTTCTCTTATCTCGTTCCAGCTTCAATTTATTTTCCATTACCAGTGTCATTGCCTTGATGTGAAGCTGTGGTAATTTGTCTGATCAATTGGGAAGTCAGAAGGCTATTATTGCTTGTTAGAAGGACTATTGCCTAGGTGAGTTGACTGCTGTTGTTGTCCCGTCAGGCTAATGGTAAGATGATGCTAAGTGTCTGAGCGTCACTGTCTTGCTTAAGTCTTTCTTACTTAAGCTTCATTTTCACAATTTTCAATAGAGGCTTTTGGTTCTTAATTTAACTGTTGTCATTGCAAGGTTTTTCTGAATGTGCATTTTATTATGTGATTTTATTATGTGTTTATTTAGTCTGTACCAGCTATTCTGTCTCATGTTTGTGATGCTTTTTCTAAAGTGCCAATATGATTCATTAACATTTTTAGTCAAGTTATGTTATTGTTCAGTTAATTATCTACAGTCATTAAGTTCAGAGTTTTAACCTTGAAATCTTGATTTGTTCATTGTTCATTGATTCATTCACATTCATTGATTCATTCACATTCATTGATTTGTTCACTAACTATGATTCCGTTTTCTGTTCCACTAATTAATGCTTCAAGCATGTTTATTGTCTTAATTGGCATGATGGCCATGAGTGGTTAAATTACCTTAAAATATTTCTCATGTTCAAAAGCATTGTCATGAGTGTTGCCAATTTAATTTCCAACAATTAGTTTTAGTTATGCTTTTCAGTTAACTGGCACACGAACCACCTCCGCCTGCCCATGCTCTAAAGTCTAATTTCTAGTACACTTTTAGAATCTAGTACACATTCGCAATCCACACATTACTTTGTTAGTCATTAATATCCATAGAGTTTGTTTTGCACTTGAGTTTTGTGTTTCGATAGATTTTGTACAAGATCCCTTAATTAATTTTGTAGAGAAATTGTTTCATTATCCTTTCACTTAGATAGTTACCTCTAAATTCATAAGCAGACAATGAGTTTGTCTCACCCGCTAGAGACACACGGTAACAGCGCTACCGCTACATTTATAGATAAAGCCTTTAGACTTTACTTAATAGTATTAAATATTATTTAAAAACCAGCATGATACATACATAATATAAATTACAGAATAAAACTGTACAAAAGATTTTGGTATAGTAATGTTGTCAACCTCAGCCTGTTACTAGTGTCAACATGTTAGTTGTTACCAGAGGCAGTAGCGGCACTACATTTGAGCAATTGTAGTGGTAGTGGTAGTGCTCGCTACATTCAGAGCATGTAGCGTTAGCGGCTGCTACATTTCAAAGTAGTGCTTCCCAGTTCTGTATAAATGTATGATGGTGAGCCAAAGTTTACACCACATCAATAATTTATTCGTCTTGTTATGTCTCATTAAAATGGTTATAAATTCCAGGAAATTTTCAGGTACCTATTTTAACCAGGATGTCTCATCTCGTTTTGGTATCGTCCCGAAATTCCTACAAAGGGCTGAAAATTGTCCTGGTTTTTATTGCAAACTGGGACAGAGCCTGTTGTCTCGTCTCGGATAAAAAAATACCAAATGCAGGAGTCTACCTAACTATGGCCTCTTTTGATGTGAAAATTTATTTACTAATGTGCCTCTCCATGAAACCATAGATGTATGCCTGAATTCTTTGTTTAAGGATGTAAATGACCTCATTATAGATTTGAAATATAATTTTTTAAAATCTCTTTGGAATTACCTGTTCCAAACTCTTCTTCAAATTTGCTAACAAGTTTTACCGACGGACTGACGGTTTGGGCATGGGTCTTCTGCTCGGCTCAACCTTTGCAAATATTTTCATGTGCTTTTGTGAGGTTTCCTGGCTGTCCAATGGGGCAATGGCCCTCTCAATTTCAAGTCAATATTGTTCAACAGATACGTAGACACTTTTTTAATTTTTAAGCATCCTTCTCAAGTTAAACTCTTTCAACTACCTGAATTCACAATATAAAACCATCAAATTTACTATGGAACTGGAATCTAACAAAAGCCTGTTTTTGCTCAATTGCAATGTTACTAAATCTAATGGCTGTTTTCAAACTTGTTTATTCCAAAAATTGACTTTCACAGGTCTCAGTACCAGCTTTTCAAGCTGTTACTTGTTTTGATCCGAAATTAATGGGATTCAAACACTTCTACATTGGAGCTTATGTATTTGTTCTACTTACAATATTCTGCATGCTGAATTTGAATTTTTACACAATATCTTTTTGCTTAACAGATGTCTGACAAATCTGGTGTTTACCCAAATAAAAAAATTTTATTATATAATTGGTAATGAAAATGTCTATTTCAGAACGGTTCTTGAATTCACTTGTGAAAACTAAAGTTCTGTAATCAATAGTCTTCAAAATGACAAAACCGTTAAATTTTAAATATTTAGTTAGGCTATATGAGTAAGATCATCAGTTATCATAGAAGTTGAAAGGAAAAAATTGTTGTTTTTAAATGAAAATGTTTTTAATTTAAAAGAAATGCAATACTTGATTTCCAGAAATGCAATGCAAAAATTAATGATCCCTATTAAAATTCAACAGCCGTGACACTCTCAGAATTAAATTGAAAAAGTTGGTACCTATTTAAAATTCATGATTTTACAAATTGCTCAATTGAATGCAGTGCAGAAATTCAAAATTTGCAGTACAAGACTTGAAAATTTATTGTATACTATCACATATGCTTGATAGTACCTATAACTAGGGTAAACGCGGTATATTCCAACACATTAAGGACGTAGCAAGAAATAAATGGCTATAAATAGATCACCGTATGCGCAACTTGAGTTCGGATTGGTTTACGTCACTCTCAAAACACCACACTACGCGCCAGCAATGATGAAACGTTACAAACTCTTGCCATATTTATTTAAAAGCCCTTAGAATTCAGACCTACAAAATCCCTGAATTCCGACGCTGTGTGTGACTAAATTCGGCATATTGTGAGACTAATTCCGGCAGCACTTCAAACTCTATTAATTTGTGATTCCGGTGCCCTGTGTTGGAATTCCGATGCCCTGTGTTGAGCTGTATTGGAATATGACACAGCTTGGAACGAGCTATGGACATTACACAGCTTAAATAAAAAATTGAAAAGCCTAATTAAAAAATTCCAATTTTTTAATAAAGCTTTTAATTAAGAAAATTTTAATATTTGGACACAGCTCAGAACAAGCTATTAGCTGTGTGTGTAATTCCAAGCGGTGTCAGAATTAGTTTTTATGTGCCGCGCTTCAAACTCTACTAATTTGTAATTCTGACCCTCTTGTCAGTCTTGTGTTTGAATTCCGATCGCTGTGTGAGCAGTATTGGAATACAACACAGCTGGGAATTAGAACACTATTGAATATTGAACACTACTTAATTAGGCTTTTAATTAAGAGCTATTAAGCTTTCAAGTATGAAAATTTTAATTTTTGCCCACAGCTCAGAATGAGTTGTTTGTGTTGAATTCCAAGCTGTGTCAGAATTAGTTTTTATGTGTCTAAAACCGTCTCTTAACTTAATCATCTATTAATTTATTTACCACTTGAAATCAGCAAATACAAGTATACTTAAAGGATTCCTAATATATTCACAAACACATGGTGCAATTCTATAGGTTATTCAAAAGAACCTGGTCTTATGTCATTTTGAACCAATTGACACTTCTTTACGGACCGAGGACCGATCATGTAACACAACCTTACCCGGCAAAAGCTTTCTTGCTTCTGAAGAAAGGGGCAGTTTGTCAGCTGAGCTGACACTGGCCGTGGGCGGGCCTTATTTGAATTTGAACACATGCATCCATTTGAAATCCTAGACCTATAGGGCCATAGTATACAAGTCAAAGAGCCTAAATTTTCAACATCTATATAAAAAATTTACGTTTCTGCATCGATTATAATGCTGTTAACATTAACAAACTTTGAAGTATCTCTAATGCAAGAAATACTTGCTTAAACAATTTTATTTTCATTATAAGCGACTGGATGCAAAAATCGGTTGCAAGAACCAACATAGCCCGGAACAACAGTAATTTCGATTGATGTTAATTTCTAAATTAAAATGTATTTAGCCAGTATTTCTTGCATCAGAGATACTTTCAAGTATTTAAATGTTAACAGCATCAAAATCCACATAGAAACTTAAACTTTTAATAGGTTTTACACTGAAATTTACGCTCCTAGTCCAAAGAACTGACAGCGATTTGAAATAAAAATTGACAAATGAATCAATGGTGCTTTCTGGCACCTTCTGTCACAGCTGTTTGCAGTTTCAGTGCATTTTTTTAGCATAAGTTGCCAATACGTATTTAATGTAGTCTTCCCTTGTTACAAAACTTACAAAATAACCTTGAATTATTGATTGCTAATTTCTTGCATTAGGTAAATGTTCATGATTCAAATTGATCATAGAAGTTGTACCCATAGAAGCTTCACATATTACAGATGCCAGCGCTAGCAGCGGCAAACAAATGAACTACTTTATTGTTAGTATCTTCAGTCTTCACTAATAATATAATAATATCGTATTCTGTTTAGGTCCGGTCTCTTAAAGTGTTCTAGCAACATATTTACCATTACTAATTTCTTAAATGTATTGACTTGTGTTGCAGTGAGATATTGAATTGTTCGAATTCTAAACAAAGGTGGCACGCCCGTATTCAGATGCCAGTGCTAGCAGCGGCCATCAAATGAACTACTTTATTGTTAGTATCTTCACTAATAATTTATTAATATTGTATTCTGCTTAGGCACAGTCTCTCAAAATGTTCCAGAAAAACTTTTTTTCACTAATAATTTATTAATATTGTATTCTGCTTAGGCACAGTCTCTCAAAATGTTGCAGCAACACATTTTCCATTACTAATTATTTACATTTATTTGTTTGTAGGGCAGCAAAATAGTGCATTTTTTTTTTTGTCACAATCGATGTAGCTACGTAGTAGCTACCACGTGTTGTGTGTGACGTCACTGCTACCCATATGTAAACAAAGCAGTGAAGATGGGAGTTTTGCATTGAAATCGATGGTTATTTGTGAATAATATTTTTTATTGTGATATTATAACATATTTCTGATTGTGAAATAATTTTGATTGTGATATTGACACTTGACAGTAGTGTCAACATTAAGACATCGAAGTTCTAACATCATGAATTACGAGGTAGAAGTGTAAGGACTAAGCAGAGCTAGAATCATGGCTGAGGCTTAACCAATGTCATTGTCATTTTTTACGTCATTGATATCTTTCTGGAACCAACGTAAGTAACTAAGGGATTTCCCAGTTCAAATATCTATTGATTTATTTATATCAATTTCAAAACTCCAAATATTTCTAAAGGGAGTTGTGATGAGACCATGGGGTTGAACCGTTGAGTTTAGATTGCAACTTGCAAGAGGGGACCAAGGGCCAAGGGCATGGGGCCTTGCGAAGGGTTAAGACCGCCGCACGGCGGTGGACCGATAAGTACTGACAATAATTCCCTGCCACCATGCACAAACAGTTCATCACTATTTGGGAGAGCAAGGTCTACTATAAACTTTGACATGTTTTTCGATGTTATCACTGGGTGACGTGCACTGTCTCTTTTGATCTTAACATTTTCCCGCCAGACGGCCTAGACCTAGTGTTTTGGCAATAGTATGGTGTGCAATAATATGACATCACTATTTCAACCATCAATGAATGCGTGGAACTAAGACAAAGCTTAATATAAAGGAAAAAGTTGAGAAGTGTCAGAATAACCCACAATGTTGGAATATACTGAGTTTATCCTAGCTATAAGCTTACCATCAGAAAGATGAAAAGCTTGATATAAGCTTTTCATTCAGCTACTGATATTATACGATATTAGAGCTGCAAAATTAAAAAAAAAATAGGACTTTTCCAACCCTGCCTGCAATTATAGAATTCCACTATGATTATTGCATCCTAACAGAAGAATACCCAATATAATAAATGAATAATCAACTTTGGAGCAGATCCTGTAAGTAAAAATAAATAGGTAGGCAACTAAAGCATTTCTTGCTTGCTGCTGTTGCATAAGACGCATAGGGTAAATGCGGTATATTCCGACATCGTAGGTAATTCTGTCACCTCTCCAGCTTTTCCTTTATATTAAGCTTTGTTCTAGTTCCATGCGTTCATTGATGGTTGAAATGGTGACGTCATACATTTGCGTGTCGAAATACTGCAAAAACACTAGGTCTTGGCCATCTAGTGGGAAAACATTGAGATCCAAAGAGAGACAATGCATGCCACGTGGTGAGATCATCGAAAAATGTGTCAAATTTGACAGTTGACATGGCTCTACCAAATAGTGAATAACTGTTTTTATAGGAAGAATATTATGGTTTGAGACTTTTAAATAAGTCTGTGAATATTGTGTTCTAATTCAAAGCCGTGTTGTATCCCAATACAGCTCACACAGCAAACGGAATTCGAACGCGTGGATGTCGGCAATACGTATCAGTTAAATTTGAAGCGCTGACGCAATACGACTCACCACGTGTCGGATGTTGCCACACAAAGTGACGGAATATAGGGATTTGGTAGGTTTCCATTCTAAAGGCTTTTTAATAAATATGGCAACATTTTGTGACATTTAATTGTTGCTGACGCGTAGTGAAGTGTTTTGAGAGTCATGTGAAGGCAACAGAACTTACGTAACGCATACGTTTTTTTTATAGTTTTTCATTTCTCGATGCGTCCTTAATGTGTCGGAATATACCGCGTTTACCCTACCTAGTGACAAACCAAAGATTTTTTAGAATCAGTTCATTATTAATATTCTCATTTATTCAAGATTTAAACCTATTTCTTAAGATTGATAATGCTGGTATAATGCTCAAGTTTGACTAGGCCTTATAAGTATAAGTAATCATGGTCCTATAATTAGTATATAAATAAATTAATAATCATGGTCCTATAAGTTATAATCAATTACCTAAGTCCTATAAGTAGCCCAGTAACTGGGCTACTTATAGTTATAGGACTCAAAAATGGACTTGAGGGAGACGGAAAGTCTAAAAAAAACTCTGTCTTGCCACTATGCAGTCGCAGTGATCAGCTTGAGCCATTTTGTAATATTGGGTAATGGGTAGAATTTTTCAAAAATTGTAGTTGTACTGTTGTAGGTAAAATGTGCCATTTGCCTTTTTTAATAATGAAAGAAATTAGGAACAGGCCATCAAAACTAGAGAAAGAAAGGGCAAGCAAGGGCATTTTAGAGTCGTTGACTGAATTATGAGTTGCTTCTGCCAACTTTTTCAGAATAGCATTGAGAAGTACTATTAGTCTTATCATTCGCTAACTCTAACATAAATGACACTTTAGCAGACAGTAACAGATCTGAATTAGGTAGCCTACCGGCGATATGAATAGAGCAAAAATGTTTGGGGAGCATTTAGTACAAAAAAAAAGTTGGTAGCAATAACTTAGTTAATTCGAATAGAATTTTTGTTGAAATGTACTGGTCAGTGGTCACAATGTTAATAGGCTAGGCTAACCAGTTCGTAATAATTTTGACGCGTTTGAAATTGGTAGCTTCAACCTAATTCTAGCATATTGAACACAATATTTATTTACTCATTAACCTTAGGACTCTCATTTTTAGAATTATCTCAAAATCATTCATTGGTCATTAGATAAATAGGGAATAGAATCCATCAGAATGTATGTAAACAAAAAAAAATATCAAATAACCTACCGATTTGACTCACAGGCTCCTACTTACACGAACTAAAAGACAACAACACAGAGCGAGCGATGTTGCCAGAAAACTCTTCGAAACAACTTGTATTGTAATTATTTGAAAAAGACTGTAGGTTTTGTAAAATGTTAATCGGGTAATTTCATGTTGAAATTAAATCCCGCTCAAATTATCGAAGATTTTCATGTAGACTTTCAATAAAATGTGCTCTAAATTCGATAAAATTAGTTTTCCCATAGAGGGATGACGCTGTTGATGTCTGACAAGAAGTTATGTACATATTTTTACCTTACGTTTTTTTTTTACAAAACATAATTGTCAACAACTTTACGCTCTAATTGAAGACAAAGCATAATATTAAGTTGTGATGATTCTTATGGGGGGACATTTATATTCGTAAGCTGTGTCTCAAATTTCATCATGATTGGTTTCAAATTGGCCCAATTGGCTGCTAGACTGAGAAGAATGGATGTGGGAGTGTGTGTTGGAGATGAAAGACTAAAAATGCTATTGCATGCTGATAATGCAGTAATAATGAGTGAAAATGGGGCTGAACTTCAGAGTATACATGACTGTATCACTGAGTATGGCAAGGATTACAACGTGCGCTTTAGACCAGAGAAGTCAGGAGTTAGTTGTGAACGGAGCAGCTGAGGATGTGGATAGAGTGTGGCAGCTGGGATGAAATGTGATTGGGAGGACAAATTAGTACAGATACTTGGGAATGAGTGTTGACCAAAAAGGATGCGAGAGAACTAAAGCGTTGAGTCTTAGTAAAGCAAATCAGTGGTTAGGAATACTGGGCAGTGCAGCAAGTGTGAGAGCAAGTAAATATGACGTTCTAAGAGAAGTATGGAAAAGTGTAGCGGTACCTGGGATTATGTATGTATGGACTATGGAATGGACGCTATCGCATGGAATGATGGTGAATTGGAGGATGTACAGAATGGGATAGCTAGACTAGCTCATGGAGCCCCCAGATGGACTGCAGTGGAGGCTTTAAGAGGATGTGGGATGGAGTACGTTTAGAGAGAGAAGAATGAAAGCAGCATTAAGATATAAAGTACAACTGGAAAGAATGAATGATGTGCGCTAGGCACGTGAGGTGTACCTGTGGAACTTGAGAGTGAGCAAATGGGAACGCAAGTGTCATGCAATAGTACGAAAGTGTGGATTACATGAAACATGGGCTCGCCCTGGGAATAATAGAACAAGAAAGGAATGGATGATAACAGTACAGGGTGCAACAGGGATCGAATGGGACCTCAAAGAATGGAAGAAAGAAATAAAAAAGCGAGTGAAACTGTGTGGTCTAATAGTTTGGAAGCAAGGAATGGAAAGAAAAGACAGCCTGAGATTGTACCGGATGAAGGAGATGCCAAGGGGGTATGAGTACATATATGATGGAAGTAGAGGTAGAGACCTAATGTTCTGTGCGAGAGCAAATGCTTTGAGTGTGAATGCACGGACATACAGGTGGAATGAAAGAAAAGAGGATATTTGTTTTATGTATGACAGAGGTGAGAGGGAAACTGTGGAGCATCTGTGATGAACTGATGATGGAGTGTGACGCATATATGAGCGGGAGAGACTGGAAATGATGAGAGTGATACTGGATGAGAGGGACCAGGTGATGGTGTGATGTATGAGCAAACAGGAGACGAATGGATTACAATTATATTGGGCTTGTCAATGGGGGGTGATAGCCGCTTTGACTGAGAGTGGAAAGCGATTTTTTGGAGAGTGACTGTAGGATGAGGGAGAGAAGGAGGTTGGCAAGAGTGGAGGCCGGGGGACAGTAGAGAGCAGCAGTAATAAAGCTAGAATAACCAAACCATAATAATTCATTTAAATTCAATATAACACAAATAGTCACTCAGGGTCTTAGAGGCAACATAACTAATATAAATGCAAACTACACATGACAAAAACTGGGATATAGCAATAATAAATCAAATGAATTTCCTCCTGATTTCTCCTTCCCCTTGCTCTCATCTCACCCCTAACACAACTTTCACACCATCCTAGCCTCTCTGTGTTTTAGTTTCCCTTCTTCTTTCCTCCTAACAAGCAAATATGTGATGCGTGGCTGACGGCCGTTGCAACGGGCCAACGGCCTGACTCTGAAAATTTTTTTTTTCTCAGAGGCACCACGCCCCAACTCCAAATCCAAATCCGGAGTCGAATATAGATATAGCCAAATTTCCATAGCTATAGGTGCCTGTACACAGGGATAGTACTAGCCGCTAGTTCATCCGGCGCTTGAACTGTCCACGCTACTAGCCTCGTGTATAGGGGTTCAGCCGCTTCAGAGGCATGCGCCGGCAAGTGCCCGAGGCGCGGCCGAGAGAGACAACGATGTGTTGATATCTTGGCTGGATATTGGATAAGTGGCTAGTAGCGCTGATGCAGCCATGGTGAGAGCATCTGTGCCGCTCCTGTGAAGTATCTTGGGTCACGTAAATCATGGCTTGTTTGAACGATAATGTTTCTAAGAGGAATCCAACAAAGTGGATTCCAGACGATATTCAATTATTCTTTGAAATATTCCAAAAATATGAATTAGAGTATAATGTTTTCCATGATGGTTACTCCAACAAAATGAAGAGAGAAACGAGTATTTTGAAACGGAAAGAAGACCCTATTAGTCAGAGTTTAGTTGTTCCCGACGCTGTATTTTTAAGGGCTAGAATATGGAGTATAAAAAACACGTACAGACTCGAGTTGTTGAAGGTGATCACACTATCCATCTTCACAGACCTCACTCGACGGCTTCTAACGACGCACTGGCGGGCGCGAACGAGAAGATAGCGGCACCTTATACTCTCCTCGTGTGTAAAGGCTTACTAGCTGAATAGTCACCAAGCGACCTACACTAGCCAGATTTACTAGCCGTCTGCACTATCCCTGTGTACAAGCACCTTATCTGAGAGGCTTGTTTTCGAAACTCTCTTCTCTTTTTTTTTGTGTGTAACCATGCGGCCCACCCTGCTGATTTCGGCTAGGATTTTCGTGAATAGCTGTTAGTGATGAGTCCACAGCTCACATCTCCAATTTTGTAGTTCCAAAGCAGTTGGCCAGTCGAAGTGGTTAGAAACCAGCAGTTAGACATAGATACAACTGTTTAGAGCCTAAATGGTGCTCATGGTGAAGTTGAATACTGGTATGTAATCGGTGTAGCAAATTACACCAACCGTATGCTTGTTACAGCAGAAATATTTCCTTATTACTCTTCCAACTTGAGGTCAATATCTATAAATCTAAGCGATGGTAAGTTTAAATATCTAAGTAATAAGTTTTTTGCGCACAACTATTCAGGGAATTTACCAGGTGTGCGCAAATGAATAACCACTGCCTACAAGTCAAGCTCAGAAATGTTTATTTCATTATTTGAAAACTTTGACATCAATCATGAACTTTTCGTTTTTGAGAGGTCATTGCACGGTTCGTACATGTAAGGTTTGATCGATGATAAATAAACGCATATGTAAGGTCGTGAGCGCATGAAATGTTTTATTTATATAGATTGTTTGATATTTTGTAGACAAACTTGAAATGGGGTTGATGGTCACAATTCAAGGATACGTCGTTTGAACACTTGGTAAGGAACTGTAACGCCGTCCACATTCGTAAACCACGTATCCCACACCAAGTCTTTAGGACGGCTGCGAGGTGGAAGATGCGCCCACTTGAGTAAGGCCCGGTTTACTCTCTGATAGAGGTAGGGGTAGTGCTCCTTGGTGTACTGCCTGACATAAGGAGAGACACGTGCTGAATATTAGCTCGTCAGCATTCGAACCAAATACGACATTTAAAAAATTAGTCTTGTTGAAACGGCCAAGGTCAGTGTTGGCAATGCAGCTGGATAATGTTCACTCAATACTTGCTTGTGTGCACCGACGTATGAACTGAAATTAAATCACATTCCAATATATTCAGTGGATTAAATTTCATCTAAATTTTATATATAAAGTAAGTAAATAAGTCACAAGTTTAGTTCACAGCAGTATTTTTCCCAGAATAAAGCAATGTAAAATAAAGTCCTCGACGACAAAACATCGAATTCACTGGCTACATTTGTTGGATGTGTCACCTACCCAACATCGATGCCTATACTCTTAGGTACATGCACGCCCCAGAAGAAGGTGGCGGCAATGTACCAGATGACGACGGAGGCGAGCAAGGGCCCACTTAGCACGAGGGTTAGGAGGCTCGCGACATCTGTGGCAACCACCTCCCGGTTGCTGTAACTTATCCCTTGTAAAAGTCGAGCATCCATTGTGATCCCGTTAAACCCTGCCAAAGAATAGTAATTTAGTCTGTAATATCTTAGTAATTAGCAAATGGCAATTTGGTAATATATGTAAATACTCACAAACAGTAACTTAATTTCGTTTGAATTTAATTAGTCCTCTTCATTTCGTAAATATTATGGAGCGATTATTCGCACGCACAAGCAGTTAACACATATTTAACTGATTTATAGTCATGCAGTATAATAAAAATGTAAGGCTTAGGTATGGGGCACTATCATTTATCAAAGCTGTTCGTATTTTGCACCAAGGATTCTTGTCGGTGCTAGACTAAGATCTGTTTGCATATGATCATCTTTCACGAGTCCTGTGTTCCGAGAGAGACAAGACTGAGAGACGCTGCATTGTCAGGGATATATTAAGGTCTAGAACGCTCGGAGTGAAACAAGGGAAGAGGCATAATTAGTGCATTGTTTACTAGGAGTAGAGGAAGTACGAAGGAAATCATGACAAACTGAGAGTCAATCTAGGTCACAATATCATGTCGACCACAGATAGAATCCCTTGGCTGTTTTCACAAACATTTTATCGAATTTCGTGAACTGAATTGGCATTTAATAATAGTGGTCCGGAAATTTTTTCACACTATCGTAAAAATAATGATCAGTTCTATTAGAAGTGTCACTTTGCTATTGAAAGTCGTGAAGGGAAACAAGATTTATATCAACGTCGCACAATTAGTTGAGGTCACGCACCCGTGTCGTTCATGACCGCGACACACAAAAGACTGATGGAGCAGTCGTGAGAAAAAAAGAAGTTTTACAAGCTCAGTAAACTATTTGGGAACACTCTTGCCGGGAAAGTTGCAATAATTCTGCAAAAAAAAGGATAATTAACATGGCAAGTTATAGGGAAAAGTTAGGAATGTTTATTCAGTTAGCTTTGATTGTTTTTAAATACTCAAGAAACATGAGCATCCAAACTCATGTAAGTCCAATGCGTTAAAAAATGACACTAGCAAAAAAGTGAATTGAATTTTTTTATGAATTTATCTTACATTTCACGAATAAAACATTCATTAAACATAGAACTAATGAATGAATGCGGCTTGAAACTATCATTATAGCCAATTTGATAATTGTCAGAAATAATTTTTCTTTCTCAATTCTTGGCATATTTAAACTTATACCTGTACCTAAATCGCCTTGTCAACTCAATCTAATAAGTTAATACTTATGAATTTATACATTTAACTGATAGAGCCTCGTCGATGTTACATGCAACTCGCGAGTCATTTACCGTGAGTCAGTTCACCAGGTCACTCATTAATTATTCGCGATCTAACTGATGACATGGCCTCTATTCCGGTGCCCTGAATTGAACATCGTCAACTATTGCGACACAACCGAAGGACTATAACGTTCCACTTACACAGGAAGACGATAAAACACGAGCAAGTTCTCTTGTATCAGTAACTGTGCTTTCCCGAGTTGCTTGAAGTCTTAGTACGTCATGAGCACCTCGAATTTTGTGGAATTTTGCACCATGTTGAACAAATGACCGCGTTTACTGTTTACTGACTGCAGCTGATAGTAAAAGTCATAGCAGGATAGTTTAACAAATCGCGTAAAAGAAGAGAAATTCGCCGAATTTCATGAGAACGATTGATTTTTCATAATTATAAAAGCCTTTCAATTTTTTAAGTCACATAAGCCTACAATTTTTCTAGAAATCCTGAGTGACTCAGGACGAAATTAATTATACGCGAGTATTAATCGTAATGCTTAGGGTAAAGCAGGAATCTATCGTAACCTTACAACATTTATACACGATATATAATATCTTAAATTTGATAGGCGGCATTCAAATCGAAAATTGAAATATCTTACAACCACGTATGTGTTTTTGACCAGCAATCATAATTATCATCAAAGGACAATCACATTTATTTCTACACGAACAGCACATTTTTTCAAAATCAGAGCATATCTTAACAGAGAAATCGGAGCCTAATCCACGTAAATCAGACTTTCAGTGCGTGACGATAAACGTAACAAGCCTGACATCATCGTCATAACATCGGACACGATCGCTCCAGTGGGCAGGAAAACCGGTCTAATTGTATAGTAGGTGTCTTACATTAGTTACATAGAAGGTAAAAGTTGTAAATTTTACTGTTCAGTTAATGTACAACGATATTTTATCTAAAGAGCCATGCCACGTTTATTTGCATGCTTGTTTAAATATTCGAGTTGATCATCTAATCATAGAACCACTGAAAGACTTAGGTTTCCCAACGGAATTTCCCCCAAAATCATAGGGACTAATATTACATGCAATTATTATCATATCATATCATAGTGATATCGGCGCTGAAGAATAGGCCTGATGAGGCCTGTCTTTCTTGTCTTTTCGTGACTTGTTCACAGGAGATCTAACAATAGGTCATTTGACCGGATCTTTTAAACTGATGATAGTTTGAAATAGCTACTATACTTCCACTATATAGGTTCGATATGGACATATGGTGCTAGGCAATTCAAGTCGGAACTTATATTGCTCCAAATCTTTATCTAGTCTGTTCTTGAACGCGTTCATTACTTGGAGCGTCAACAATGTAATTGGAGAGGTTCATACATACTCGAAACGTCAACGATGTAATCAGGGAGGTTGTTCCACATATCGGTGACTCCAAGAGAGAATATTTTACCATTTTTTACTTCAGTGTTTCACCAATTAATTATTCATGCTGACCAAAACAGAAATGAGTTGCCATTAGTAACAACAAATTTATCACGTATTCTAATAAGTAATTTTTGATTGTATTCGAGAGAAACCTATGAAAGAATTTTAACCAAGCTCTCATTTTATACTCCTGCAGTTTTTTCGGCTATGAAAAACTCGAAACTAAACATTCGGCTTCAATATACTTAAAGCAAATGGGCAATTCTCCTGCCGAGTGTATTCCTGTCTGTACCTTATTAAACTTTTTCCTGTACAAAGAGCTCAACTCTTTGAACAGTTAACACCAAGACGGTTGCCCGTATACTGGAGCATACTTCCACCCAGATGTCACTCAGTGTCACGCCATCCTTACTGTGGTTAAAACTTTAAAACGCTGAGCGCTCAAAGTTAATACGAGCGACTACTACTAATATATTAATATTTATAATTTCTGAATAGAAGATGTTAATGAAGACGGGCTTAAGTAGTTATAATCTTTCAATTTTATTTCTCTGACGTTCAAGTTTTTAAATTCAATTGCTATAGTTTGAACCCAGACGTTGCAGCTGATAAAAATTATTGCATGATACAGACAATGAAATTTATTAGCCAAGTGATTTTACATTAGGAAGTGACTGAAATTAAGACAACATATATGCCGGTGTCATTATTCTTTCTTTGTTATGATCCATACACCAAATTTTGATTAATGCACACCGCTTATTCAGTCAAAACCGGAATCATGGTTATCATTTTCAGAGAGAAATTGGCGTCAGTGTGTATACGTCACAGACATACAAGTTATCACTGTTAATTGCTCTTACTCTAGCTGGCGATAAGCTTGACCTGACGACCCAGCAGCATAATTATGAGCTAAGCTTCTCTAAGACCTCCTGGACCCTAAAACAGTTGGCTGAACGCTTGCCAGTAACGGACTTTAGTCATATTAGCGGTCATCAATACTGGCCATATGCTTATGGGCAAAGCAGCAGATTTGATTTTTTTTAATAACTTCAGAGGAAAATTCACAGCCGGGATTAGCATTGAAGCTTATTGTTCAACACATTTGAGATAATTTTGATGATTTATTGATGAAAACTATTTCGTGTTTTTTTTTGTCGACGGCTTAGCCTAATAATTTATGCCTATAGCTTATTTTTCTTCTAAACATTCTCCAAATCTTTGGCCTCATATAGTGTATTCTTTGTCGGATAAAGCGATGAGCATGTGTTACTATTTATTATAAATAATAGTAATATTTTATAATATAACTAACTAGCAGGCTAGCCTGAACTTTGGAATACATTGGCATTTTTGGAATCCTGTTATCCCAATATCTTTTATTCTCGTAATCTAAAATCTCTAAATGATAAGAAAGCTTTTGAATTCTAACTGAAAAGAGACCTCTTCACAACCATGTTTTTCATAAAAAATAGGACTCCCGTTATACTCCTGCTTCAGAAGACGGAAAAACTATTATGCCTCCTTTAAATTGAATATAAATACTCCAAATGCAAACTCAAAGTTGGATTTTTAGTCCAATTATTTAATATCCTCCAATCATGACAGAAATTTTAGGCTCTGGTAATATCCCGACAGCAAACCGGTCAGGTGCATACACACCCGAAAAACCCTCATTATTTGCGGTGCCAGGCTTTGAAACCACACAGGCGCTCTTAAATAGACTTTGACAAATATATGTAAGATTAGGACATTTAAGACTTGGTAGATGCTGTTTTCGGCATTCAAATCCAGCTAAGATTTAATTTTTTCAGTTAGCGCTTGGCCGCTAGCATTGCCGGTCGAATGAGGTATAGCTTTTAAGTTTTCCGGGACCCTGAATAATTCGGCTGTTTTGTCTCCGGAAAAGAGTCCGACTTCAAAGAAATTAACCGGGTTTTAAACGGAACCGGCCAAGATAAATGTAAAAGAAGGAAATCAGTAAAAAAAATTAATAAGCAACTTATTGACTGTGTTGTATTTTTCAATACGGTTTGTCGTTATTCTAGAAGAAAAGCGAAAAAGAATGTAATTAGTTTTAGAGAAACCAATTAAAGTCATCGACTTCATTCATTCTTAATCCTTCTAATCTTAATTTCAGCGTCATTAGAAGTTGAAACTTATTGTTGTATGCTATTTGTAAAGAGGAAAATTTATTTTCTGGAATATTATTTTCGTACTGCGACACTTAATTGCCACGAGGCACCACATTATTTAATTTTTAAATCCTGTTCGGAAAAACCCGGAAAGTCCGGAACCCTCTCTCAGCTTCTATATCTTTTCAAGGACAAGAAGATCTCATTGTACAAACGTAAATAATAGAAATACCACGGGTTCTTTTTGCAACTTCAGTGTGGCTCTTTTTGATTTGTGATTCTATTTACCAAATGCGGCGGCTAGAAGAACCTGTATTGCTCGGATGTCGGCGCCTGCAAACATGTTTCAGGTCCGAGTCATACCAAGCATAATGCATGGTGTAGGAAAACTATACCGCACAAAAATTTAGGTATTTTTTTAAGTTTGAAGCAACAGAAGACGTAGCGTAAGCTTTTTATGCGAAAAAACAGATGACATCGGTCACCAAGACAGACATCAAACAAGACAAAAAGCAGTCGCAGTCGTAAACGAGCAGTAAAAAAATTGTTTGTGAGTGGAATTAGCAAACAAAACGCTACATTTAACCGTGAAAAGATTATGCTCCACACAGCCATGACTGAAATCATTCAATGTAGCCGCAGGATCAGCTATTCGGTGATGAACTTCTGCTAGGGTAGAGTCGCAGCTTGCACGGACAGTCACAGAGCAAATAAAGCAGCAGTCGCACTCAGAACAACAGCGAAATAAATAGGAGAAGACGCACACCGAGCAGCAGTCGGACACACTCGGAGCAGCGTCGAGCACGGAGCAGCGTCGAGCACTGAGCAGCGTCGATGATGGAGCAGCGTCGAGCACAGAGCAGCGTACAGGATGGAACAGCGTCGAGGATGGAGCAGCGTCGAGGATGGAGCAGCGTCGAGCACAGAGCAGCGTCGAGCACAGAGCAGCGTCGAGCACAGAGCAGCGTCGAGCACAGAGCAGCGTCGAGGATGGAGGTCGACCAATGTTTGCTGAGCGTCAACTTGTGACGTCACTCGTACGTGTATGCGTGACGTTAGCGATGCATTGCATCAGCAGTCTTCGTCCTATCGTGTCGTTGATCATGGAAGTCGGAGCATAGCAGTCACCTAATTAGTTATCTGGGAAATAGCGTTCCTATTTTTATCTGCAGCTAAAATTGATTATAGTTAATTCATCAAAGTTACTTAGATAGCCAGCGAAATTTGAGTCTTTCAAGTCATAGTTTTCAATATTGTAGTTGTTCGTCTTCATAATTAGGTGAAATCTTTAATTACGATAAAAACTTGAGCGGAGTTCATGAGACAAAATTTGAAATTATATATTTTCTCTAACCACTAACCCAATGGGGAACAATAATATATTTGAAGTGAGAGATATAATGTACTGCAAAAATTGAATAGTTTCACCACAATTTATTTAGTTAGACTTTTGATTGACGAGTTTCTGAGTCTCAGGATCACCACCTATGACGCGTCGAGATCGCTGATGCCTGATAAATTCTAGTCCTTTAAAACGAGAAAAAAATGCCTGTCTTTGGAGTTATATACCTTCTTAATTATGAGAAATAACTGTTCCATAAATGACACTATTTTATTTCTGAATTTGTGCTAGTACCGACAAAAAAAAAAAAACGGGAAAAATATATAATCTTTTGAAAATGCGAAAATGACCAATCAAATGAGTTTCGATCTCATATTGTGATCGAGGAAGTTAAGCTCCCACAGAAACGCAAGTTTATACAAACAGTACGCTGAGTAAATATTTATTCTCGAAAAAATACGACAAATTTACAGTACACATTTTTTTATTCTAAGCATGCATTCTCGATGATCATTATATATATCGAAAAAATACGCAGGTGAAGCAAAGGTATTATGATATTGATGTACATTAAAGTTTTCATAAAAATATTCTGATTGAGTGTTCATGATTAAGACGTGTTATATGGATTTGGTATATACTATTGGTTATGCTACTTAAGTTGTTTAATGTGTTGAGAGAAAACGATAGAACCTTCTACGAGCTCGAGAAACATTCCTTATCAATTCTTAAAATCGATTACAACATTTGATGACAGCATATTTTGCAACTTTACGTTATGTGAACAATTTCGCATGAAAATTCAATTTAAAAATAATCTATTCTTCTTAAAATTCTTAAACTTTAAACTTTTACCAAAAATTGTCGAACTTTTGAGATGTTTATTGTTAATTTATTCGTTAAACATGAGTTGCATAAATTTAGTTCTACAAAGAAGTTCATAGACAAATATCTACTTTAAATAATTTTTCAACCGAGCTGGTACTATGTTGGTTTTAATTTGGTTGATTAGGTTCATACGACATGTGTTTGTATTTAATATAACCTTGGGCGTACCTCAAACAAGCGGATACCAGCGTAAAGATTACTGAAATTAAGATGAGTCACTGCATGGCAGCTCCTCTTTTCCTGATGTAATAAAACATCGTTGTCGTTGAAATTGAAGTAAAAAATTTTAGAGGACGAACTCGCGCTAGCGGACTAAATTCATGGTGGAGAGTCGCTCCAAGTCACTATTTACGAGTTCAGGGAAACCGAAAATTCAGAAAAAATAGTTTTTTTTCGTTACGTCCTGCATCGCCCGGAGACAGCCGACGTTGTTGCAGTGGGTATCGTGGATGCGGAGGCGTTGCTTATAAAAGGAAGCGCCTGCGATGACGCGGCATTAGCCGTGCTGGAACGTAAGCGCTAACATGGCGAAGGTGGTGAGTAATCTTGTGATTTTTGTTCTATCGTGCTTGTAATTTGGTCACTGTAAGTTAAATTTAAATGCTAAAGAGTGGTTATTGACATGAGTGAGGCATTTACATTTTTTCAACAGTACCTAAGGACAGATTTGTGATTCAATCTTCAGCTCAGGCATTCCGTTATCGTGACCTCCTATATATGTTTTTTCATCGTGGAATTTCTGCCTGCGATCTTTAAGGAACTCGAATAACAGAAACAAATGCTGTTGATGCACGGGAAATTCGTCCCGGTGAAAAAATTAGTCCTATAACAGCCTACCATTAGAAATTAAACAACCTATACCCCCGTGCTCGATGTGGTTAATAGTAGACTCCTGCGTTTGGTATTTTTTTTTAATCCGAGACGAGACGAGACGAGACAACAGGCTCTGTCCCGGTTCGCAATAAAAACCGGGACAATTTTCAGCCTTCCGTTGGAATTCCGGGACGATACCGAGACGAGACGAGACGTCCCGGTTAAAATAGGTACCTTAAAATTTCCCGGAATTTACAGTCATTTTAACGAGACATAACGCTGTCTCTTATACACATCTTCTAGTAATCCTTCCGGGACCTTGTATAAGCCATGAGTATACTTGTATACTTCAATGAGGTCCCCACGCAGACGTCGATAATGGAGGCTTGGAAGCTTCATAATCTTTAANCACATCTAGATGTGTATAAGAGACAGCTTCGAATCACCGACATGTGGAACAGCCTCCCCGATGACATCGTTGGCGCTCCAAGTATGAACGCGTTCAAGAATAGACTAGATAAAGCTATGGAAAAATATATGTTCAGATTTGAAATGCCTAGCTCCTTATCGAAACTCGGTGGAAGTCTAGTAGCTTCTTCAAACTATCGTCAGTCATGAAAAGATCCGGTCAAGAAAAGATCCGGTCAAATGACACGATTTTAGATCTTCTGTAAACAAGGCACGAAAAGGAAAAGAATCGGTGACAGGCCACATCAGGCCTACGCTTCAGCGCCGAGAGCACTAAGTTATGTTATGTTATGTTAAATCTGCAATTAACTCAATTTACCTTGTAACTGTCTATGTCCCTATTAGCAATAAAGGGCTAACTTGTCATTCTTCAACCCATGTTTTCAAAATGATTCGTATCGTAATCGAAAAACTTGTTTTGTCTCAAATAATTAAAACAAATCTCGTCTCGGCTCGTTATGTCTCGTTTCAAATCTGTCTGTCTCGTCCCGGTTCATAATTTACCGGGACACAAGTTTTAAAGTCCGGGACAGAAGTCTTTCTCGGTTCATACGTTGTTTCCGGGACAAATTTTACCCTCTGTCCCGTTATTTTTTTCCCGGAATTTTCTCGTCTCGTTTCGTCTGTCCCGGTTCATTTCGAGAAAATTATTTCGAGACGCAGGAGTCTAGTTAATAGTGCCAGACTTTCGGGGGGGGGGGGAATATAATTAATTTCCTGAATTATTGTTTTTGTGCATTTAATATCTTTGATTTTGAAAATCGTTTAGAAATCAGGTTATGAAGCACTTCATATTTTACGGAGTGAGAGAGATCCTACATTAATATTGAAAGTGTTTTCGGTTGTTCACATGTTTGGGAGAGAAAGACTTCCTTGCAATTATAGTCATTTTGCAGCGGAAACTGTTCAGATGTAAAAGCAACTGTTGATGAAGAAGTAAATGAAGTATTAGAAGTAGGAAATATTTGTCACTATAACCTCCTCTTCAAAAACGCAAATTTTACATCTAAACTTTGATGTCTGCCGTCATGAGGTTTGTAAGAAGCAGGAAAGATTTGTCACTACCCTTCTCTTTTAAAACGTAAATCTTGCATCGTAACTTGATGTCTGCGGTCATGAGATTATCAAATTATGGTATATGGATCAAATCCAGTTGAACTTAAGACTGGAATGCTGCCATCAGGTCCAGTTCAGTCAAAGCGAAACATCCTAAACTCGATGCAGTCCATCACAATACAACACGCCTCTTATTTCTCGACCAAACATTGAATCCAACCTACCGCACCCACCACTGCCGATCTTAAAATCTAGGTAAAGTATAATTTATCGACCCGTTCTTTTGAGCGGTTTAAAGTAACAGAGACAAGCGACTTGAAATGCTCTCACTAACGTCTTGGTTATGGCGCTGCAAACTGATTATACTATTGGCCCGGAAATGGATTAGAAATTTGCCTTTGAACAAGCGATAGGTTACCGGAGCTGTTGTTGAATTCAGGTCGCTTACGGTGGTTTCGCGCAGACCACAGCTGCGCCTCTGCGTGCAGCTGTGGAAGATGTTTAATGGTTTTCAGTTCTCTTCATGCCATGATCTATAGTTTTCTATTATATTATTCAAAAATTCATTCTTCAATTCTAAAACTTAATAATTTGAATATAGGAGCGAGCCATATCACATTCTAGCGAACAAAATGCAGATTTCTCTGTTCGTTCGGAATGGTGTTTGGGAAATAGAAGGTTTGATGCAATTATGTTTTAAAATGTTTATTTTTTTTTAAATTTTATGTTTTTCAGCACGGTGGTAATTTTCCATTTTTTTCAAAGTTTGCTCACGCTAACTGAAGTTGACTGAACTTGATGTCAATGACTGAGGAGCATAAAATATACTATTAAACATTTTACATCTCTACAGATTACATGAAAATGATGAATTAGACAACAGTATGATTCCAAAAGAATATCAAATTATTAAATTATTATCAATATTTCATGATTTTCTACTTGACTTATTTTGAGTCGCACAAAGATTCACATGTTACTTGGATGCTGATAAATCGTGAAATTTTCAATCATCGTTTATGAAGTGTTCTAAACTACACATTGAGAACCAGGTTCCGACAGTAGTAGGTGCTGTTGCATCTAATGAATGCAAATTGCGATGGAGTCTGAAGTAATGCATGCGGGCGCATGCAATGAATGCAGATACGCAGCACTCGGAAGTAATGCATGCAGTTGCATGCAATGAATGCATGCATGATGCGTAAGACTTGCATGTGGTAGCATCTTCAGCTACCTGCGGAGTCTCAATGTCATGAAGATGACACTATACCAACGGAATTGTTTACGCTTTGCTAATTAATTTAAATGGTTTCTAAATTTTCATTTCTCATAAAAGTTCGATGCGTTTATGAGATATGCTTTTTTCGAAAGTTTCGTTTTTACATTCGTGCTCTTGCTTTTAAGTATGACAGTTTCGGATATTAACGTCTTATGTAAATTTATCAGCGAGAATGTGTTCTTTCCAAAATTTCTGGAATCTTTCTTCTTTAAATATTTAAATAACGTAATTTGATTTATTTAAAATTAAAATTATATATATTTGTATGCATTGTACTATCTCATATCAGGATTATTTTGTTCGCAAGGACCATTTTTTACCCTGTCAACAACACGAAATTCTCGTGGCAAATCACTCTCCGTCATAGAGACAGCTGAGGCGATTGGTATGTCTTGCCTAGCCGGACGTCTTGCGGTTGCACGACGCTGCTTTCAAGCCGTGGCGGGTGGGGGAAATGCCCGTCCAGCAAGCCTCTGATGAGGAAAAAAACATAGGCAGAACGTTCGAGTCTCACTGCTATTTGCGGCGCAATCCAGGAAATAATTGACGGCTCAGCCGAACCATTGAAAGTTTCAACAACAATTTCGCAATTTTTAAATTCTGTGTTAAAGGGATTTAGCTAACCTTTTTTATGCATGTCCGTTATGCAACGGAAATTTGGTGTTTTTATTAATGACAAATAATAGGCGTTTTCATGAAGATCTAGTGAATTTCTTTCATTTGCTTCTTCGAAAGAAGAAATTCATTAAAATCAAATAAAAACAACCCCACACTATCGCATTTTCCCGCTGATCTGAATTAGTTAAGTGTTGGGAACATGGATAATATCGCTTTTGCTTATGCCGGCGTGTACGATAATTCACAAATTGGAAGATCATACTCTGTGATAATGTTGATTTGAATAATGGAAAAATTACAGGAGTTAAATAACAAATCTTGAATGTGAAAATTTTCGCCTGCATTCCATTTTTTCAATATTTCAATTTTGGAGAGCTGTATAATAAATCCTTGTGGATTTCACGGACTAACGAAATTATGTTCCAATAGAGATGTAGAATCTGCCCGGAAAATTTGTTGCTTTAACTACAGTTTATATGAATATGAAAGTTTACATTGTTTGCGTTCTGCTTTTAGACGTATTGAGGTTACGCAGTGGGCGAAAACTATAACCTTCAAGTTACAAAAAAGTTGCATCGATTCTGCCTCACTACCAACTTGAATTGTGGCCCACCGGAAAAACCGGTACACATTGGCTAATGCATGGGGATTAGTGGGAATTGGAAAAAATTGAGGTATGAGCGCTCGATAGATGACGTAGAGTTGGAAGTTAAAAATCACTTGGGATTAACATGATTGAATCATATTAATGGCAGTCGGCAGTGGCAGTCTCATTAACATCGATTGTGAGCGCAAAACCATTCGAGGTAGCCTGGACCGAGAACGAGCGGCATGACCTACTAAAATGAGTCGCTTAATTGCATTAACAGTTATACAACTCTGTCCTGCGTGAGGGTCTTCGAAAGACCGCGAAACATCCGTTATTTATATGTTATAAATCTCATTCAAGATTTACATCGCTCTTCTGTACGAGTTTAGTTAGCATACAGATTTCGACTACACATTGTCAGTCTCAAATGTGTCGGTTGACTTGGGCGTCCATATATGGGAGCCCTATTTGATAGTGCAAAAAAATGATATGATTTAAATAGCCCAAAGTGCATGTAGGTGGAATTTTACTATCATTATTATTATAAAGTGAATTTCCTACTTCACGGGAGAATCAATCGCTGCCACGCGGGCGGTTGTTCGCGCGTTTCAACATATAATTCCGTTACAAGAGCGGATTTTTATGCGAGTTTGCTATAGTTAATAGTCACCTCCTTCACTTTAACGCATCTGCATTAGAATGGTCATGTGATAACATCGCTGCACTGGCAAATTCGGGAGGTAAAACTTGAGCTTCGCACAGATGTTCAGCAGCCATACTTTAAAAAAAAGTTAAGAGATCGTAAATTCATCAGCCAATCATTGACGGCCTTTCAAGCAAAATCCACCAATCATAGACAAGAAAATAGGGCGTAAGTACTTACGTTCACTTAGCGAGTTTTGAAAGTATGGCCCCATGAGATTCAAAGCTTCAGGTTATAGTCGTGCTACGAGGACGAGTGCTGCGCAGCATTTTCATTCCGAGCACGAAGAGCGGCAAGCCAGGAGACTTGCCTGACTGAAATATTAACTTGCCATTAACTTAGATAAGGCCTTCAGTTTGTTATGTTTTACCTCCCGTAAACTTAAGGACTTGTTGATTATTTTGTTTGCTTTATGTCTGAAGCATCTAAAAAATAAAATATTCGTTGTTTATTTTCTTGAGCCACGAGCTTAAATTAACTGACTCAGATAACATCAACAGAGGATGTTTCCATTTCCACTTCCCTTCATTAGGCAAAAAGTACAAAGGTTTCGTTGATGCCACGATAATAATTCTAGAAGAGTAGAAGTTCTTCCACATTTTCATTGGTTTATTGTCACATGTTTTTTTTTTGTCCTGAGACCGTCTATTTCCGACTCTTTGAGTGAACGTAGATGTACTTTGGAAACATTACGAAGACGTGCTAAATTAAGGAACGAGTGTTTGGACGAAAACATAAACCTTTGATTCAATAATTTATTCTAGATAAATTTTTACAACGAGTTCTGAGGATATTTATATAAGAACTTGTAAGTGATTCTGTGAGTGTTTTTTCTGAGGAAGAAATTATTTTAAAGGGACTAATAAATTATCAATTAAAAACATTTGATATATGAAAATGATTCATAATGCTTTTGCCCCATATCAGAAAGTCTTTGTATTTACAGAGAATACGTACGTCGTTCCATGTTCTATTAAAGATCACAATCAGTCAGCAGTAAAAATTTGTCGTTTCAAACGAACTACGAAAAAATAAACTGACAAAAAATGACGTTTCATTTAATAACTGCTAACCTAAATTTTTCTAATTATCTTGCTGATGGAAACTGAAATCTAAATTTTTCTAATTATATTCCTGATGGAAACTAAAAAAATAAAAAAAATCTTCTCTCGGAATCGCGCACCGGCGGTCGCTGCGTCAGAAGGTCAGACAAGGGTAGAGCTGCGAGCTGCCGTGCGCTCTGCAACCTGTCAGACAGCATCTGCCTGCCCCTGAGAACTGCAGCAATAAGTGCCAGTCACGTCGTGCGCTTCGTATCAAGTCGAGAATAAAATGATATAGGGCATATTAATGTAATTTTGTAATGCACGTAAATTTAATGTTATACTTTCGTGGTGACACTAAATTTGCACCATAATATGATGAAATCTGGTCAAATACTAGCTTACCAACTGTTATCACAAACACTGGCATGCGTAATTTTGTTAGTTTTCACCAATAATTGAAATAATTTGGTTATGAAATAAAATCAGGCGCTGAATTTTAAAAAACAAAACCGATGTTCTAGATGTGACCGGGTGTTGTACAGTAGCAAATGGCTGCAAGAACTGGGGAGGCGACTGGCATGTGGCCACGTCAAATAGCGGATCTGATAGCTCGGTTCACACTGACAATTTTAGTTGCCATCGACGCCGTCTAGAGCATTTATTTTGTGCATTGAATCTTTGTTAAAAATGACGCATCGATTGATATTAATTACATTCTGAGTAAATAACTTTTTTATTTTGCTACGAATTCAAACCGATAGTCTGGTAAGAGCATTGCAATTAGTTTCCGCTTACGGTAAGCAGGCTGTGTTTCCGCTTAATCTTGCATTTATACTTCAAGCAAGCATAAGTATATGTATGAATTCGTAGTCATATGTTGAATGTTTATCCACAATATGAATTCATGGACGACATCATTCGTCCATGAATTTAACCTCTGGAGGCACACAAAATATTTTTTTGAAACGATCATTAAAATTGTGGTAACATGAAATTCAATTTCCAATAATGCGCGGTCAGACCCTAATCACAATCTGAAATAAAATGAAAAAGATAGAAATGAATTTAAAAGGTAACCAACCGCATCTTCCCATTGAGGAACGACCTCTTTTATTTGAAGGTGAAGGCAATCGTGACGGCAGCAGCAGGTTGCGTTTTCAAGGACATGTAATTTAGGGCTATCGAAGTCTGACTTGCGGTATAGCCTAAGTCATGATCGTTATATGCGAGCGCATGTTATTCATATCGTTTCAATGATGAATTAAATTTTAAAGGTTTTGATTTATTCATAATTAAAATGGAGTGATGGGTTTTCCTTAGATGCAACCTTCTTTTCAAAACCGTTCTTTGTTTGCTACGTGCATCATAGGTGAATCATGTTGTCAAGCGTCACAGAGTGACGTATCACGCAAGGAGTAATCAATTATTATACCATTAATCCTTGTAAAGTTACATCTATTGGGTAAGAGGTCCATTTTTTTCCTTTTAAACCTGAATTTGAGGCTCAGCCTACTATCACTATAATTTTATTGTGACATATACAAGCTGTCAACTTAATGGAATCGCAGAAGTTTCATGCTATCATGCTGCGCACGGTTTGCAAGCCCCGAGGAAAATGCCTTTGGGGAATCCCAAGCAAACATTATAACAGCCGCGACTTGCGCCTGCGATTCCTTTTATGGCGTTTTCAAAGAAAACCACTGATTTGATTTTCACTGTAACATATTGTACGAATGATAAAATACAAGTCTTGATTTGGGGCCTGGGATCGCAATCAGGAATTAAATGGTTTTAGGTTCTTTTGTTAATTTTTTTTGCCTTTTCGTGAGTTTTGCGTTGAAACTGTCACCTTCTAAGTGACATCATCTCAAAATCATTTGTAATACTTTACCATGAGACGCGGGTTCGTTCGTTACATTCCCATATTAAATAATGTTTCTTGAGTGATTCTCCTGAGCCGCTAGCAGAACAAAGTGTTTACGAGTGTATAGTAATAAAACACTGCAATTCTATTCATTTTTCTTACGTAAAGTTTACATTCCTTCCCGAAATTATGCTAGTATTAAAGAAGTTTAGAAGTGTATCAAAACAAGTCAATATGAATAACATTTTACCTACAAATTTAACACACAACGCTGCTAATCGAAAACATGTTATTATCTCCGGAACGTGAATAATATATTGTTATATTAATATTATTTATTCTGTTTAAGGTTCATTTGTACAATACGAAAGAATTCAACTTGACGCTACTTCCACGTCCATCATCCGCACGTGCAAGCGCTATCAGAATTATTTTGTCGGCTCCGTTTTCACGTCGTGCGCTAAACGCAAAGGTTGTACACCTTTGCATGCCTTAGTAACTAAGCGTTTAGCGCACCACGTGTAAATGAAGCAGAAAAAAATCTGACAACGCGGCGCTGATCAAATTGAAAATAAAAAGCTTCGTTTTAATTATGTCGAGATCGGTTTGATTTGACAAAGTTATGCGTGGAAGCGTGGTATAAAACTTCGTCCCGAAAATTAGTTCAGAAAATTGGTGCCAAAAGAGTACGATCGGTGAAGGTGTGACGAATTTATTTTTTCTTTGTTTTCAACTTATGGTGAAGTTGCGATTTAAGCAGCCTAATTACGTGTGAAAATAACTCGTAAAATGACTCCCTTGAAGAGCTACAATGTTTCACATCAGATATAGCGTCGGAAAATTATTTATTTTGTATGCTGCTCGATTGCCTGCGCCAAATACAGAAACCGAGCGTGGAGGCGTCGTCTCAGGGTCGTTGTGTTTGAGCTGCCCGCCCTCTCACACCAGCCAGACCAGATGACGGCTGCTGTACATTAATGTTATCCAGTTTGCATCGTCTCTTCAATGAAATTTAGCTCCCCATTGTTGTAACTAAAATGTGAATTATTTACGAGACAAATTTTGTAGTAATTTGAACATGTATTGTTTGATTTGGCTAAAATTTATTCTCGCCATAGACTAATTTATTTTGTCGACCACTTAATGCTCGGATTGCAATGATTATGCTTGAATTATTGATTTCTCAGATGATGTGAAATTGATATGTTTCACCGAATAGATTTCAAAAAGATCGAAATTCGAATCAACATTTAACTTGCACTACAAAGAAGTCCAAAGAACAAAGAAAAAAATGACTTCTATGAGCCGATATCAACACAATGCCAAAAACATTGAACTAAATGAAAATAATTATTCAACTATGCACTTTCTTATTCTTAAAATGCGTAAGATACCGTAAGAGTTAGCTGCATGGTGCCGTTTCATCCAGAGCAGCGCATGTACAGTGACCCAGTTGACTTGCATTCCTTTCTGGTGGACTGGTCTTAGCAAACTGGGAGTGTTTATACGTGATTATTTTTTATTCGGGTATTTTGCGCTTCCTGGATGGAATAATTACAATACGCCGCTGAAATTAGAGCGTCAAAAATTGATCTAGGCATTTATATGCATATCATATTTATTTGAGTCCATATAATTAAACTTTTCTCAAATTGAGATAACGTAATGTTATATATACATTTCTTAATGGAATTTTATTATGGGCAGACTGGATTACTGTGCGTGATGCTGGTGTTGGCGGCAGCTGCTTCGGCGGCGCCGGTGACTGAGGAATCTAGCAGCCCCAACCCTACCGCCATCAATGAGCTCATCGAAGGAGCCGATCCAGTAGAAAATGACATTACTGCTCCCAAGACAGAAATTCCTGTAGACGAAGACAAGATAATAAAGGAACTGATGGATGAATCGGCAACTGTTGGAGAGGTAATACCTCTGGAAGACGATTCTCCTAAGAATATTTCCAAGCCCGATGAAACTCCCACCCACCCTGAAAATGTGAAGCAGGAAGAAGGTGAGCCAAATGGGACTGTGGAAAAATCACCGCCGGAAATTGAATCTACTAAAAATGTAGAGAATGCCGAAGACGGTGGCTTAGTTCCTGTGGATGAAGTGATTCCACCACCGAAGGTTGCATTTGTCTTGGGAGAATATGCAAACCCTGAGAACTCGCAAGACGAATCTGGCATTCAACTTGTGCAAGGAGAAACTCAAGATGGCACTCCAGTAATATCTGAGTTGGGGAACGAAGAAAGTTTTACAGATGAAGTTGTGGACGAATCCATGATTCCCATCTCGGAACCTGCACTCCACGACTATCCTCCCGAAACAATATTTGCCGAAGCAGAATTCCACCCCGACGAGGAGGCGAGCATGCCCGATGTACCCGTTGGTATCAACCCGGATACGGACTATGATGCTCCTTTGGATGACCTCATGCCTACAAATGCAGAAGGGCCAGCCGACGGAAACACGGGATTTGTTCCTGATTACGATTATCCTGTTCATTCGTCATTCGTTGGACCATTGCATAACCCTGACGACTTCGCTCCGGGTTTTTTTGATGACTCCTTGAATTATGAAACTCGATCTGGTTTTTTCATGCCTGGACCGGTAATGAACGTTGATCTTCCTTCCATGGACTATCCTGAAATGAATAAACAATCCAATCACCAGGAAATGGAAGAGATTAGGCCTCAATTTGACCACATTACAGCTGGCTTGGAGGAGAACTACCACCCTGGGCCTATTCCCGGTTTCATACCCAACACCGAAGAAGAACAAGGTGGTCCGGAAGCAAATTATCCAGTCTACAAAGATCAGCCAATAGTTGCTGCAGCGATGCTGAACTCCAATATTCCTGCCGTTGAAAGCACTCACGCTGTCGACACTCCAGTTCCCGAAAGAGTGCAAATGGAGGAATCTCCTGAATCTCCAGAAATGAATGAGCCTACCGCTTTGGATAACGGAATAGATACTGTCGATTTGACAACTTTAAACATTAACACTATTGACTTCACCACGCCTGCAAATCAGGATATCGACTTTGTAAACCCCGAAGAACCTATAACAAATGATAAAAAGCCTGATATTGTCATTGAACTAAGTCTCAACCGTCAGGAAGCTGCAGTCAATGGGCGTCCTTTCGAAATGAGTCAAGCGTCAAATATTTTGAACTTCATCGAAGACCTCATCACAAGAATGAGCCACAAACCTATGATGCCTGACATGACTGAACATATCAATGAAGAATCTGAATACCCCATTCCAGAAATGCCCATGCAAAACGACTTCACTTACCGGTTTATGAACCCTAATCCCTATAACCGCCTCGCACCTCGGGAGGAAGTAAACTATTACGGAAATTATAACTATCCGTCTGGCAATGAGTTTGAGTACAATCCGTTCTTCCCTCTCAAGCCGTATTCTAACCAATGGACAAGCCCCAGGTTTGACAATCTGCATAACAATATCTACTATGGTCGATTTGGATTTGATTCACCTCCAAGAAGCCGTAGGTTTGCCTACAACCCATTTTGGAACTGAAAATTACGCCACATTGTTTTTTAGGTGGATGTTTCAACGAAATTCATGATTGGTCTGATATCTGAAATAATTTTTTACTCTATTTCGTACTTCTGCTCTTCACAAAAATATTGAATGTGGAAGCAGCGGTTCACTACTTACTCGGGCATTAACAGACGCATGTCGATTAAAATTTTGATTTAAAATGCATTTTTTATCCTTCATCATCTCACTAAATGTACAAATTAAAAAGTTAAATGTTTAGTGTGCCGCAATTTGGATAATTGAACTTTGAATTACATTTGATCGTAAATGTGTGTTCTGTGTAATCCCGAAGCAATTTGTCTTATTTGCAAAGGGACTGGGCATTTTGTTGAAACTAAGCATATTATGTGCTGTGTTGAAATGCTAAGAGGGAAATGTAACGAAGGAACGGTTTACGTAAATTTACGTAAACAATTCAATGTTGTTGAGCTATTCAAAGCAAGAAATAAATATACATCTCTCTTTGAGCCCACAGATAGATAATTTATTTCATCAGAGAAAAGTATAAACCAAATTTTAAAATAATTTGCGCATTAATAGGACTAATATGCGCCTCGTCAGGCACTTGGAATTTTAAAAATTATGCAAGTTGGTGGACAAAGTGTCAAAAAATTTGCATTTAATGAATTCTGTGCATCGGTTTATTAAATAATATTCGCTATTTGAATCTAAAGGGTGAAAGTCTTGTATGAGAAGGTGATGAAGTCTTCTTCAAACATCCACTAGCTCAATTATCTTTTTTTCAACACTGTTATTCAACTAAGAAATAGTCCTTATCCTATCGCAACTATATAAATTTTGAATTTCGATGAGTCGTTATATTTAATATTCTTGTATTCCTTCAAAACATTAATTTCCAAGCCAATCCTCTGTTCGATTTTTTCTCAAAAACTTGGGACAGGGCGGCCAAGTGGTAAATGTTCAGAGTACCGGGATTGGAGCAGCGAGCATGCAATGGGTTTGAATCCATCTTCCTCGACAGTGCTGGTCAAATCGGTAAAGAGGTCAGGCGGTTAAAAAACGCAAAAATTTGAGCAATGAGTTGCGTGTACGAGACCGCAACAAGCTGTCAATTTTCTGCGATGTTCAGAATCAGCAATAGGTGTAGCGGCAAAATTGATACTGACACCGCAGTACGCTGTAAGTGCTAACTCTATTAACAAGTAATTAAACGTCTCGGACAAAAACGCGGCCTCTCTCACGGCCGGTCTCGCGGCCGTGATTCCAAATTCAGTGAGCGTGGAATATCTCGCGAAATACTGAACTTAGCTCGATGAAACTTGGTACACATAATCACTAGAGCCTAACGGTGATGTTTAGCTCGTGACAATTTTTCAAAATTCGCCTTCATTCCTGAGTTATATGAATATACGTGGTGAAAATTGCAGTGAGCGTGACATTTCTTCTAAAGTACTGTACAGATTTGAATTAAATTTTGAATATAAATTTCTCAATACCCCACGGTGATGTTTAGCTCTTGATATTTTTTTCACTTTTGCCTTCGTTCGCGAGTATTTTTCACTTTTGTCTCATTCGTGATTTTAACAGCGATATGTGTTGACATTCACAGTGAGCGTGCGATTT
>NW_025939897.1:1303-12272 GCF_000764305.2 Hyalella azteca | reverse complement strand
GCTTTATTGCCTAACATCCAGGCTACCAGGTTCTTGGTCTGCCTAACATTCTGGCTACCAGGATGCCTTGGTGAACTGGCGCTCATGGTAGCAGGAGAGACAATCAAGAGTCCTTGCAAGTTAGGTTCAACATAATGGTTTAAATTAAATATAAAAAAATTATTGCACCTTTTCTTTACGTCAGATTGCAAATTGAGGATAAACTCATAAGCAATTGGAGAAACTTCTTGAAGAAAAGCCAATGCACATGACACTTGACTCATTTGACCGACAAGAATGGAGTACCATACTCGACAATTTAGCATTCAAACCTTTAGATTCTGTGAACCTTGTGATTTCTTCATTATCAAAACTTTTGAAGGCTCACAATATATCACAAAGTTTTTACTCAATTATCGTCTCTAAGTTTGGGAGCTTCATCTGCAGTTAATGCGGTGTAGCTAGCTACACACCCACCAATTGCATAACGAGAACTAACAAGTAAACACTAACCATCATTCCCGCCAACTTGGCTGTTGCACACGATTAATTCTTCATGCATGCACTAACATTTATGAAGGTTATTAAACCATTCTATTGAATGTCAGTTACTAATAAATTTGTAATATAGGAGTAATTTGTATCTTTCATTTTATTACATGACTATTTTGATGTATCATTTGTTGGTATCTCTGCTACCTTCATTGTTTGTGTTTTTTGTTAGGATGGTACTCCTGATCACAATGGAAGGAGTTTCCATGTCTCAGCTTATTGCATCAGTGGTCAGTTTTATATTTGTGGATTGAATAATAGGTAGTTTTTCATGTATTTGTGAGTGAATGTACATACCTAGTGAAGATGTTATTCTTTGAAATTTCCATCGATAGTGACATAACTACATTAATGTATTATGCACTTGAAATAAGAAATGTAGCTTTACGCATTAAATTAGCACCAGTGCGTTAGCATTGTGTGCATTAGGGGCGGTCCATTATAGCTTTCTAACGCTGATTGGATTCCAGTGGCTGTGACACTGCACACGTTCTGATGCTAATTGTATTCTTGTGACTGACATTGCACACGTTCTAGCAAATAGCAATGATTGGATTCATGTGACTGATGTTGGACGTGTTCCAGTGTTTATTGGATCCTTGTTACTGTGATGATGTAAGCTCTGTTTTTTTCCAATGAAACAGTTGTGGCAGCTTGCAGAGACTTGTCAGTTATGGAGATGGACTGAAAGTAAAAGTATGCTGGCCTTTCCAGATTTTTAGGTCATGCTTTCCAATTTGCTATGTTTACCAGTTAATATATTACCCCTCAGGAACTCCACACTGCATGTATTTATTATTCATTTGTCATTTATTTATCATTTCCTTTTTATTTCTACATCATTTATTCATCAAACTGAAATTTATTTTGTTAAACTCTGCCATTTGGCTAACTTATACCATTCATGTTTCTCAGTCAGTCCCACTGTGCAGAGAACGGATGAATATTGCAAGATCTTTGGCAACGCTTCAGTAGCAAAATTTAGGCCTTCAGAAGATCTTGCTGACACATTTAGATTGAAATTCTTGCATTTAATAGATTTGTCAGTCTTTGGCCAACTATTTAGAAAAAAGTAAGATTTCTGGTACGTTGGATGGATCAGGATGCAGTGAAGCTTGTCCGGAAATCAGTTGCAATGAGTACCCGCCAAAACAACAAATCTAAACAACAAATTTACAATTGCGTAGTTGCGGTCACTATTAAAGCGGTCAGACTGCATTATCACATGTTCAGTTGACACTTGCTGTACATTCAGACTGTTTTCAGGGCAAAATTAATTATGTGGGGTAACACGTGCATGCAACCTTGTAAATGAGTTTGTGGCTTGTAAATAGTTTTTCATTACTCAGCGTAAATGGCTTTTCATTAAAAATTATCCGGCAACGCATCTTGAAAATGGTTGGCAACGCTTTGGGCTTAATAACCCATAGGGTAAACGCGGTATATTCCGACATCGTAGGTAATTCCGTCACTTCTCTAGTTATTCCTTTATATTAAGCTTTGTTTTAGTTCCATGCGTTCATTGATGGTTGAAATGGTGACGTCATACATTTGCGTGTCGAAATACTGCAAAAACACTAGGTCTTGGCCCTGTCTCTTATACACATCTAGATGTGTATAAGAGACAGGTCTAACATCAACAATTTCACGACGGTAGGTAGTACTTGAGTTGAAATAAATTTTCGTCAACTTCCATACAGAAGGTCTTGCTGAGAAAGTTTTTCCAACTTATCGTTCACGATTCTTTCAATTCACTCAAAAAGTTATTTATCTAAATTTCTAACACAAGGCAGCGGGAATATCAGGTTTGATCTGCTACTGATCGAAATGTTTTACCATTCCAATAACCGTTGGTCGCAATCGTGTCATCTTTTTGCTTACATTGTGTGTCTTGTGCAAGNCTGGATACCAGCATTATCATACTTAAGAAATTGGTTCAAATCTTGAGTAAATGAGGAAATTAAAAATGAACTGATTCTAAAAAAGCTCTGGTTTGCCACTATGGGTACCTACGAGGCTACTAAAATCCTAAAATGCCTCACTTTACAGATGGAGAACATTGCATAGAAATTTTATTATATTTGTAATTGTAGGTTAAAGGTCTAATAAGGATTGCTAATTGCTTCTAAATGCTTCATAAGTGATTTAGAAAAATTTGCAGATGAGAACAGCCTGATTGTCCTAGCCTATTTTCACAGAAGGAATCGGGAAAAGAACATAACCCACAAGAATGGGAAAATTTGGACAGATTTTCTATGTGTTTTTGTCCAATTTACTGTCTATTTACATGTGGCTCATTTCAAATAGCCTATTTCCTAAATTTGCACTTATAATTTTTTGGCATTTATTATAAATTTTTTTGATAATTTTTGCATCATAGGGCCTACTTTAATTTCATGCCTCCAAAGCTAATAGTAACAAAATAAATTACAATTTACAATTATTAGGGATTTGAAGTTTGATGGCACACATTTCTAAGATTTAGGCCTAACAAAAATGAGTACTAAAAAAATTCATTGACTGTTAAAAAGCATCCATGTCAGTGTCACTGTGTCAGTGTCACTGTCAAGTTGTCAACAGGCAATTGGCAACAATCACAAATCACTAGGGTAGGTATGTTACCGTATGTTGTTATGTAGATAGGCCTACCTAATTTTTTCATTATACTAATAAGGTGGCAAATGGCGATTCATATCTAAAAGTGGACATGTAGAGTGCAAGTCACTTGACTTCTCGAGTCAAAGTTAAGACTTGAGTCAGGTGTTATACCTAATTAATTTAGTTTCAATTCAGAATTATGGGCTTCATATGCAAAATGTTATATTGCTAATTAGTCTATTTCTATTGATTAACCGAAATGTTCAGCCCTTAGGACTAATATAAAAGACTTACCGAAATAAGGCCACCACTCAAGCTAATTTCAGAAATCAGAATTTAGAGGTGCTACTGGTGGGTATTCTTCCTGGCTTAGAACTTCAGTTAGAAGTTAGAACTTAGATGACGATGATCCTTACTCAGTACGGTAGACAAACAGTCACGAACTTCCTCGTTGCTCTAAAGACGACGTAATATTGCAAATTTTGGAGTTTGGACCAACAAGCAAATCCGGGAAAACGCAAATTTCATTTCTGAATGTTCACTGTGACTGTTCAATGTGACACGAAAGCTTTTGAGAGATGAATACACGAAAATTATCAAATAAATGCAGTGATTAACATCATGATTTTGATGAAAATTCATTGTATTATTGATTCCTGATATTCCGATAACATGAATTTATTATTCTGTTTATTCGTTCCATGCTCTAATTGTATTTTACATTGCAATGAAGCAATTGCGTTCACGTCATGAGGTAATTACGTGTACGTCATGACGTGACTATTTATTAATAAATTACGTCATGACGTTCACTATTTTTTACAGCAAGCTACCGCCCTTCTCAGAGAGTCAGTAATTAGCTATAGCCAGAGGTGGACAGTAGCGCGCTACATGTAGCGGCCGCTACATTTTCAGTAGCGGTAGCGGCGCTACATTTAATCAATTGTAGCGGTAGCGGTAGCGCCCGCTACATATTTAAGTAGCGATACGAGGTTTTGTCGCTACAGCGCTACCACTATATTTATAGATAAATCCTTTAGATTTTTCTCAATGGTATTAAATATTATCTAAAAATCAGCATGTACATATATAATATAAATTACAGAACAAAACTGTACGAAAGATTTCGGTGTAATGTTGTCAACCTAAGCCTGTTACTAGTGTCAACATGTTAGTTGTTACTAGAGGTAGGCAGTAGCGCGCTACATGTACCGCGGTAGCGGCGCTACATTTAAGCAATTGTAGCGGTAGCGCCCGCTACATTTAGAGCATGTAGCGGTAGCGGTAGCGCCCGCTACATTTAGAGCATGTAGCGGTAGCGGCCGCTACATTTCAAAGTAGCGCTGCCCAGCTCTGGCTATAGCAGATGTCATAATTTCAGCAACAAAAAAACGGTCGACAATTTGTCTGGCTAGAGTGAACATTTTCGCTCACACAGAAATAAATGGGAACATCCATTAAGGTGGACGAGAATTAGCCTAATATTGTGGACAACTTATATTCTTGAATTGATTAAGAAACAAAACTTCAACGCCTACTTTATCATTCGACCTTATATCAGAATACATACTAATTTTTAGTGGAAAAATATATTATAAGATAGTTAATTCATCAACTCTTGTAACAATATATATTTCTACGTCAACACTTGAAGATTGCATTGAAATAACATTTCAACACAAATTTTAAACTAAGTTCCTTAAACATTAGAGATTGAAGTAATTCTGATTAATTTCTCTCTTTTTTCCTCTATTATCAAAATACTAAAGTAATTTTACATTGACAGAATATATGTCGAATATAAGAAACTAATTATTTGGTTTTCATTAAACAAAAAAATAGTAGCACTTTTCTTTGAAATAGGAAGCAATGCAAATGAAGTTATCCATGTTCAATGCAAAATAATATTCTTCGTTTGTAACAAATTATTAGAAGCTACTGCTATGTAGAACATAGCTCTTCATCATCCAACAACAGCTGTTCAGAGGTCGACTGGGCTAGATTATTATTATTTGTTGAGGAGCTCGGCCCAAATCCGGCATCATTACTTTCATGATAGTTGGATAACCTCATGTTTGAAACATCGTCCAGGAAGCAGGCATCTATGCCAGGCTCAACTACATTGTTGTCCGGAGATGGTATTCTTTTGGTTGGGGTAGTGGAGATGCTATCAGAGGTCAGGTAATCAGCTGGATTGAAAATCTGAAATGCATAGTTGCCAGTCTGACCAGTGTTCTCGTTGCCCGCCTCCACATCGAATCTCTGTGAGTACAGAAATTGCCATCCATCAAGATTAAGAACTTGGCCAAAATTTTAATATATTGAATACATAAATAAATAAATTATGCATGCTACATGATATTAACATATAGTGTTTATACCAAATATTCATCAATAACATCACATGCTATAACATATTTTTCATTGTTTGATAATAAAAGAACTCAGCAAATTAAATGAGTGAGCTTGAACTCGTAATAAAAATTGAGGTTTAAAAAAATAAAATTGGATTATCAACGTTAATAATTAGGATTGTCGTGGTTAGTTTTCAAGTACTGAATTAAGATATTCAATTTAAAACTCAATATGCTGTTCATGTACAATTCAGAAGTACAGGAGCTTCATTTTAAACAAAATTGAGTTTGACCAATAGGTATAGATTATATTATCAGCGAGTAGTTTTATTTGTCTTGATTCAAAGAATATGATGAGCATTGGCTAACTTTTCAAGTAAAATCTTTGGAAACTGTAAATTATGGTTTTAACTTCAGTATTTCTTGGTAATTTCCCTTTTAATTTTGAAAAACTTTACACCATTCTTTAAAGCTTGAAGGACATCAAATGAAATTTATGGACATTCTGCACTCAATTTGAACGTGATTGGACTAGACAAGTTTATTAAGGACGCCTCTAGTGAAAACTTTGAATCTACAAATCTTCTGTTGCAGAAAAAATGCAGTTGAGGTAGTGCCAACCTTCAACACAGGCTGCAATAATCTGTGAGCAAGAGAAGGCTGTTCACCAAGCAACTGGAGCTCAGCAGCCGCCATGGCAGACTCCAGTTTGGTGACATCAGCTGAGACTTTTTCAACAAGCTTTGAAAGTTTATCTAAAGCACGGAACTGCTGCTTCAGAACCTGCAAGAAATGCAACTCAATAAGGTCACCAGATTGAGATATCAAGAAGCAATATAGAAAAATTGCAAATAAGGAGTCGAGCAAACTTCAGCAATATATAAATCACAAAGCAAGCTCAATAAAAATTCCTCAATTTTAAAAATTGAAAGAAGAAATATTTTTAAGATGTGTACCTGCCAAATAATTCACCTATAAGAAATTATGTATTTCAATAGCATTTGTGCCTACAAAGTTTAGGAGACTGACCTCATACTGGCTTTCAATAGCAGGAAGCTGCTCTTTAACTTTTTGGTGATTAGAAACAACCTGTAAAGTAAGTGGAATCAGCAGTGTGCATTTTAAATTTCAATACTGACTACCTACTATTTAATTCCATAAATTATAATATCAAACAGAAAATTAAAATTATTAATTATTTATACATAATTTTTATGTGTTATTTTCCAGTTTCTCAGTATTTCTGCAGACTGCAGTACAAAATTTATATGCTTCATAACACCTACATAAATTTATATGCTTCATAACACCTACGGTATATAAATTTATATGCTTCATAACACCTACATTGTGATTTGACCAACATTTTATCAACAAAACCTCATCTGCAATAAGAAAATTTACAGGCATTTTGATGCATTTTTGAAACAACTTACAGTTTGTTCTTAGAAATCATCATGCAGGGAGGAAATTAGTTGCATTTTGCTTACCAGTTTTATTACATTAAACAGTTCATCATTAACTTTCCTCTGATTTATAGAGAGGTTAAGTTAAAATGATAAAATAAGTTAATTTCTAGAATTATATGATTTTGGGAACTTGGGAAAACTGTAGACAAATTTTGAAAAATTTAACCAACAGATAACCCAGGATAAATATAAATTAATTAAGCTTTTCATCTAAGCTGCTTAAGATTTCTTAGCAATATTTTTTTCCAATTAGTCACTAAAATTTATTTAACATACTTAAGTGGATGAAAAAGTATGCAGAAGAATCTCTGCATAGTTTGAAACATTATACAAATTGAGTAAAAGTTTCTTGAAATGCAGTCCTATTTTAATGTAGTAAAATATATATTCTTATTTAAAAATTTATTTTTTAAACCTCTCCAATTGATCTTGTAGCTCTCACAGAAAAAAAATTGCAAAATCTACTAGAATCGTTTGGCATAAAGACCACCTGCACAAATTTTCCCCCAAAAAAACAATGAATTAAGATATTTTACTTCTAATATTTGCACAAGCTTCAGCTAGCCTAGATAATTACATCAAGTCAATGAGTAAAATAAAGATAGAGCAAGACTGGATTTAGCTTTTGGATTTCATTATATTAACCAGAATATCTAAGATATTGTTTTGGTATCTGTCTTTAAAGTTCATTACCTATGTGAAGAAGTAACTTTACAACAAAATGAACAAATGTTCTTGCAAAACCTAAGATTATAATAAGTGAATTATAAGTATAGTAGGACAGTATGAGGTACTTACTTTCTGAAACAAAGTATCATTATCCTTAATTTGCTGTTGGGCAGAAGCCAATTCTTCCAACATCCCTTTTCTCTGGAACAAATGCACCTGATTAGTACAATGAATGCTATCAAATCAATTAAATTAAAAAAATACAATAGCATTAGTAATATTTGGATAACAATCATGATGTTAAATATTTTACTCAGAGTCTGATGGAGGTGAAGGAAAATTATAAATCTCAGTAAAATCTTATAAGTTTTCAAGTTGTGTATCATTACTTCATAGTTCATATGACAATAATAATGACATATGTACTATTATGGAAAAATAGTTCCCTAACTTCCCTGAAATTTTGAACTTAATGGTTTAGTAGCCTACTATGTTTTTTGGCAAAAATATCTCACGTACCTACATGATCATGATGACTGCACATAAAATGTTTTCATTAATAATCTTGCGATTTGAATCATAGTCATATCAAATTGTAATTGTATACAGCTTTAAAAATTTAAGGTACGCTGCAAGTCTGCAACCAATCTGATCTTTATAACTAGGCTAGGTACAAACTACAAGCCACAAGGCATTCCCAAATTTTTTATTTATTTCTGGTAAACTGCAAAATAAAAGGCAAAGAGTCTCTCAACTTCTCAAGGTTCTGGTTCTAGATCAAAAATGATTATTGAAAAATTATAGGGTAAACGCAGTACATTCCGACATCGTGGGTAATTCCGTCACCTCTCTAGTTTTTCCTTTATATTAAGCTTTGTTTTAGTTCCATGCGTTCATTGATGGTTGAAATGGGACGACTGAAATAACCCAGCATTGCCCAATACCAGCATAATTTTCATACTTCACCCCGTGCGCAAGCATGCTGCAGAGCAAATTAGACAACATGATTACTTGCTGAAAGCCACAGGGACTAAATTCCTTCATGGATGTAAACCAGCGAGCCNTACCACACTCAGGATGATGTATGTTTTCGGTGAATTTTCCCGCGCATTTTCACTTTTTTCAAGCTATTGCTGTGCACAGTTGGCGCAATGTAATGAAAATTGATTATCTTCGCGCACGTGTTCGCGCAATCCTGGCCATTTTTATTTTAGAAGAAATTTTCTCCAAAGTCATATGGCAACACTGAACACCGTCTGTTTACATTTCGTATGTATAACAGCCGCAGTTTACGATTACCATACGTTCCGTTTCCGACAAGGCAGACAACCGGAAGAGTCAGAAGTAACCCGGACATGGCGGGACATGTCTTACATTTTATTATTGTCAGTTCGACTTGCGTAGTCAATATACTCAGGTATATTGTCGAGCATAGTGGCAAACCAGAGCTTTTTTAGAATCAGTTCATTTTTAATTTTCTCATTTACTCAAGATGCAAGCCAATTTCTTATGTATGATAATGCTGGTATCCAGGATACTTTACTGGTCTACTTATAGGACTCAAAAATGAACTTGAGGGAGAGTCTAAAAAACTCTCTGCTTTGCCACTATGATGTCGACTAAAATAGTAGAACTATTTTAGCTTTCTAAAGTACGGCGCACGGCGCATTTTTTTATCAACGTAGTACGGCGCACCGCGCAGGTCGTTAAAATGACAAAATAAATTCCCGCGCACCTGGCACATCTTCCTGACCATGGAAGCTATGTACAAAAAATAAAATTTGCTTAATTAAAAGCTTAATAGTTGTTAATTAAAAGCGTAATTAAGTAGTATTCAATATTCATTAGTGTTCTAATTCAAAGTCGTGTTGTATTCCAATACAGCTCACACAGCGAACGGAATTCGAACACGTGGATGACGGCATTACGTATCAGTAGAATTTGAAGCGCAGACAGAATACGCCTCACCACATACCAAATATTGCCATTTGCCACACACAGTGTCGGAATATAGAGATTTGGTAGGTTTGCATTCTAAAGGCTTTTAAATAAATATGGCAACATTTTGTGACCTTTCATCATTGCTGGCGCGTAGTACGGTGTTTTGCGAGTCACATAAAGCAAAAGGAACTTGAGTAACGCATACGGTTATTTTTTTATAGTTTTTCATTTCTTGATGCATCCTTAATGTGTCGGAATATACCGCGTTTACCCTAGAGATTTTTTTTTGTTTGTTTTTTTTAGAAGGCCTCCCACACTCACCATTCCAACAAAAAAAAAAAGGAATTGATTTTATTAATTAAAAACAGGGAATGGTTTCATGTCAATGATCAGGGCCCCGACCTTAACGCCTCTGATGGTGGCCTACACCGACTCCGAGGTCGTAGTGAAGTGTTTTGAGAGTCATGTGAAGGCAACAGAACTTACGTAACGCATACAGTTTTTTTATAGTTTTTCATTTCTCGATGCGTCCTTAAAGTGTCGGAATATACCGCGTTTACCCTATATTGGCAACGCTGCTTCCACTTTCTGCACACTGGTCAGTCACAGCGTTTCCCCCACATGCCTGCAGTCAAAGTCTCAACTAGAATGTTTATTTCAGTTAGAATAGAGAGCCTACAACAAGAGCTTTTTAATAGTGCTAAAATTTTTAAAATTGGCTCAAAGCCATACATATGAAATTGCTTTCACTAACAATTTCTTGGAAATGAGCCCACTTTTTTAGGAAAAACTATCAATTTTACCAAAAAAGTGCCAAAAATTGCTCCATTTCTGAGACAGTAAGACAGACAATTTAATAATGGAAAAATTCCTAGCTTTTTAACTTTTAGGCCTACTTGCATTCCACTTATTGACTTATGTTTATATAATAATATTCTAAAATCTAAATTTGGTATTATTGCAGATTAACTACATCCAAAAAAAAGGGTGTTTTTTTTTTTTAATTATATGTTTTTTGGGGTGTAGATTACGAATCTGAAATCCATTTTTGGCGGTCGGCATCGGAAAACCGATTTTTTGCAATAATACCGATCACACGTAGCGCACGACATCTTGAATGAAACTTACCCGTTGCACTGCAACGGGTAAAGACTGTCTCTTATACACATCTAGATGTGTATAAGAGACAGTTTTCGTCTTCTTTGTCCATAAATCTGGAGATACATTGCCACATCGAGAGATCACAACCTAACGCCAACTCGCAGGTTGGGTTGGTTCGCCCAGGTTCCTTTTAGATCAAAATGCTATCTAAAAAAAGGAACTTGGCTGACTTAACCCAACCTAAGAGCTTTTTGTAAAATTTCGATGAACAATCCGACCCTTTATATAAAGGTGAGTGGGTAACGT
>NW_025939897.1:0-702 GCF_000764305.2 Hyalella azteca | reverse complement strand
CCCCTTGTGGGTGATGAATAATTGAGACCTTCCACCTCTATGGTGATGTTCATCTTGACTTTCGGTGCGAGATAGCTAAATAGCTGAAGCGCTAGTAAACATTTGGCCACTAAACTAACTTGATGAAAATTCATTGAATAGGTGAGATTCCTGATATTCCGATAACACGAATTTATTATTCTCTCTTTTTCCATGCTCTAATTGTATTTTACATTGCAATGAAGCAATTGCGCCTTCTGCCTAGTAAAATAACAGTAACTTCATAGCATCAAAATCTGATTGAATAGATTTAGTCATGAGAACAATCTTGGAAGCAATTCACAAACATTACTAGAACCAGCTAATATTATTATAATAAAAGCAGCTATGGTCAAGCAACTTTGTGTTGACATTTTCTGACACTTACATCATGGCTTAATTGAGAGATTAGAAGAGAGATGTTATACAACACCAATAATGCATTGGGACGACAACATTACATTTTTTCGTTAACGAGAATTTCTTAGCGCTTCAGAGATAAGCACTACCTTTCCCCGACGTGCGGTTGTACGAAATACCGCACCAGGCTTGTACAATTTTATCGGGGTGAATTTTTTATATCCGTAGGAAGAACTTTAGAATTTAAAAGCAAGGTGACACTAATAATTTAGGTAAATGGCCATAAGTAAATAAATAGGAGCACAGGTAATGACGTGAAGAAAC
>NW_025939896.1:0-951 GCF_000764305.2 Hyalella azteca | reverse complement strand
TCATTACCTGATATCGCTTCCACTCCGCTCGTTTTTCATCAACCTCCAATCATTTTTTGTTAAATTCTCTATTTTGTCCGATATTGCGGTTTTCACCCCAACCAACATTCTCAGCATGGCTGCCATCACCCCATGTTAGTGAGGGTATTTTCGATGAAATTTTGTTATTCCTTTACGAAATCAACTTATTGTTTACTGCAAAGAAAGCACAAGTGCCCTCCCTGGGCCATACTTTCAAAACTCGCTAGGTGAACGTAAGTACTTACGCACTATTTTATTGTCTATGATTGGTGGACTTTGCTTGAAAGGCCGTCAATGATTGGCTAATGAACTTACGATCTCTTATCTTTTTTTAACGTATGGCCCCCGGTATGTAACTGCAGGACCTCTCAGTTGATTCGTCCTTGCATGCATGGGGCCATAATGAGAAATTCTACAGCTTCTGAAAATTTTACCCTGATCAAGAATACAATAATATTTAAATAAATTCGAACGCCGGACAACTTGCAGTACCAAAATATTTACAATGAGTTTACCTTCTATATGAATGTTTTTGGATAACAGAACTTAATGGAAAAAGAAAAAGTTTTACTATCTACTGCGATTCACAATCGAGTTTGTTGGATGATGAAGAAATAATATCGTTTGTAGCCTTAAAGTTTATCACTCATGTAAAACATTGAGCAATTGATTGTTTTGACGCGACATTAAGAAAGATAGTTGCAAAACAATGAAACAATTTAATGTTCGAATATTGTATGTAATTAACACATGAAAAATTAATATTCGAAGACTTTCCTGTGATTGGTTTTCCGTCAATATAGCTTTAACACATTCTGGAATATGGATTATTCGGTCGAATAAATTAGACCTGAATATTTAATTTCAAAGTGTTAAATAATTGAAAGTTCCCTTCTCCTAAAACTCTTCCGACGATCAAGTGTGGCAGTA
>NW_025939895.1:0-3899 GCF_000764305.2 Hyalella azteca | reverse complement strand
GCGACTCCGGCCATGCGTAGTAATTTCTTGACTTTTGATCTTACTGGCTTTGTTACACGTCGCAATCCCTATCGCAAGATAAATTTTATAGTTTACGTGTAAATTGTATGATACCTATATGTCCGATATACGGGGCGCAGTAGAAAGGGAAATACATATAACAGGTTAAAAAAAATTTAATCTCTCACAACATTTTTCAAATCCAATTTACACCTCTCGAGAGTGCATGGTCTTTTTCAGCCTTCAATCATTTAGGTATTTTATTTGTGAAAACGTAGCACCAAGTTTGTTCCCTAAATTGTACTTAATAAATTACAGACTGAGGAAGAGAATCAATTCCAATGGTGCATAATAATAATCAATCCTAAATGTCAGCTACTGGTGCTTAATGTATTAATTTAAAAAATTTTGACGAGGTTATTATCAAAAAGAGGTCATTATGTCATTATTATTGGTTCTAAAGCTTCCATTTCAATCTGGTTTGCTAAATAAACATTAATGAACTGCGTTGGCGTTGCATTAAGACGGTCAATACTGAAATACATTCTGAAATTCGAAATTTTTCATTTCAATTGGCCTCATGGAAGTATAAATTATCGTGTTGAACGCATTATTGCTATGAATCGTTTAAAAAATATTGATCAGGAGAAAAAAGAAGTATAATTCCTTCGGCCCAACTTACATATATATGGTATTGAGCGTGTTTGTTTTCCCTCGCCTTATATTATCATCTAGGAGAAAAACCGCCCGAACTCCAGAGAGAGCTTGCCGGGGTTCACTGGCGAGACTTGTGATAGCTGACTATCTTACGTCTGGCCGGTGTGGTGCCACGGGAATGTCATACCAGCGCAGGCCTGCGTCGCGCTGCTCGATCTATACTCTGTGTAGTGCCCTCTCACAACGGTGCACATGTCATCAATGAACTTTGACTACTGCCAGAAAATTTTTTGCTATTTACGGCGCGATCTTAAAAAAACGAATAAACATAAAACATTATGATAAGCCGTACATTTCAATTTTTTCCATGTTATTTATTTTATTTTTCCGGTTCAAGTACGTGATTATTGTGAAATTCATTATTCAAAAAAAGTAATTTAGGCTATGATACAAATTCTTTCAGCTAATTAACATATTTTATTTACCTTGTGATAAATAAAGTGAAAAAATTATATTAATAGATCACAACTTGGTTGTGCATAGACCTGGGCAGACATGTCAAGGATCAAAGGGTGCTCAGCCGCTGAGCTGATCCCTCACACCCCTCCCCTCTCTCCTCCACCTCCGATGTACGGGTGTCTCTTTTTGTAATGTGAGCCGCTGCTACAGGCCGAATAGACTGTTTTAGAACTGTTATATTTTCATCCCCAAACGAGTGTATAGACATTATTTGTATTACAGAAACACTCCCTAAAAATCACGGAGGGAAATTGTACCCGTTGAATTTCAGCTGCCCTGTTTTCATAACTTAAATGAAGAGCAGTGCAGTAGAGGTGTAGCTCTGTGGGTTAGAACCTCTTATGGGGCCCAGCAAATCAAGTTATCTGCAGAACATCAATCAGTTAGAGAATCAGTGTGGTGCGAACTTACTCTAAAAGGCAAAGATAGCCTCCTCATAAGGGTCATTTGTATATCACCTAACAGCTCCTCTGATAACAATAAAGTACTAAACAACCTTTTACCGAGCATGTCATTCAGCAGGTCGCATACGTTGATCGTTTGTGACTTTAACCATCCAGAAATATACTTGATAGATGAATCTTCTCCAAAAGATGGGAATCACCCAGCATCCCTGTTCATGGAGTCTGTGCGAGACTCATTTTTAATCCAGAACATCACTAAGCCAACCCATTTTAGGGGTAAACCGAGCATGTCATTCAGCAGGTCGCATACGTTGTCCAATCATTGTTTTTCAATATTAAGTGTTGTGCAGAAAAGACGCTTCGGAAGCGTGAACGTTTGAACTTTGCGAAAGGCGACTATGATAAACTCCGTGAAACTGTGAATGCAGCGATTATTTCGGACTGTATTAAGGACATGAATGTGGCTGATTCATGGTGATTTCTTAAAGACACGGTTATATTAGCAGTTGATACCTGTGTACCTAAGATTACGCTTGGAGGAGTCAAAAAGTCCCAGTGGATGAGCAGTACAGTTAAAGCTCTGCTAAAGATCAAGAAAGAAGCCTACAAGCGTTATTTACGAACTCGCAGCGATTCTAATTATAACCTGTATGCAAGAGCTCGAACTCAAGCTAAAAAAGTCTGTCGCACTGCATTAAAAAACTTCGAAATAAATATTGCTAAAAATGCAAAAAAGAATCTGAAAGCCTTTTTTTTGTACGCTAGTTCGAAGTGCAAGGCTAACGACGGTATATCTGACTTGAAAGAAGACCAAAGAAAGTTTTCCTCTGATGAGGGCAAGGCTAACGTTCTTAATCAGTTCTTCAGCAGTGTGTTCACAGATGAGGACTTGAACAGTATTCCAGATATTGAGGAGCGCCAAGTCGGCTCGAAGTTAACAGGTTTTGAAATACACGAAGAAGAGGCGTTCCTGAGCCTATTTTGTTCTTTGCTTCTATAAACGATCTGCCAGATGTAGTGTCCAGCGTTTGCTCCATGTATGCCGACGACACAAAAGTTTATAATACAGTGAAGGATGCGTCAAATAAAGCGCAGTTGCCAAGATGACCTTGACAGTTTAGTTAACTGGGCTGATACGTGGCAGCTGTTGTTTAATGCTCACAAGTGTAAATAAAGTACTTCGTCTCGGGAAGAACAATGAACAGCAAGATTACAGTTTGAGAAGACATGACTGCAACGAGAGAGTAATGATTGAAAAGTCTAGTTTGGAAAAAGATCTCGGAGTTTATGCCGATAAGGAGCTGAAATTTTCTAAACATGTTGAAACGCAAGCTAACGCATCCAACAAACTTCTTGGACTAATCAGACACTCATACGACTTCCTAGATGCAGAAGCGATGAAGCAGTTGTTTGTGGCTGTCGTGCGCCCGAATCTAGAGTTTGGAAACCTTGCGTGGTCACCGAGATTGAGATTTGAAAAGGACAAAAATTTTATAGAGAATGTTCAGAGACGTGCAACAAGGATAATTTCAGGCTTGAATGGCAAGTCCTATGAAGAAAGATTAAAGATTATGAAACTTCCAAGCCTCAGTTATCGACGTCTGCGTGGGGACCTTATATAAGCATACAAGTATACTCATGGTTTATACAAGGTCCCAGAAGGATTACTAGAATTTGAAACAAGAAACAACACCAGGGGCCACGGCTTTAAACTAAAAAAACTACGCTGCAACTTATCCACGCGACAAAATTTCTTATCGCTTCGAATCACCGACATGTGGAACAGCCTCCTCGATTACTTCGTAGAACGGACTAGATAAAGCTATGGAAAAATATATGTGCAGACTTGAAATGCCCAGCACTATATCGAACCCGGTGGAAGTCTAGTAGCTATTCCAAACTATCATCAGTCCTGAAAAGATCCGGTCAAATGAAACGATTTTAGATCATCTGTGAACAAACAAGTCGCAAAAAATAAGAATCGGCGACAGTCCACATCAGGCCTACTCTTCAGCGCCGACATCGCTATGTAATGTTATGTTATATTATCAGAAAACTATTACAGCACAAGCTGAACTATTTTCTCTTACTTGTACCTTCGTAGAACACACGTGTCTTCAATATCTTACTACTGAGTTGTCTACCTCAAACTTTTTCTACGTGAAATTTGAGGATCTCTTCAGTTCCCCCACCAAAAAGTGCTGTTCAAAGCGCCCTACTTCTTCAGATTATCATTGAAGTTCATGTGAGGCTTCATTTCTGTGGCGCTGATAGCATCGCAGCTGAATGATGGTACTGATAGCATCACAGCCTGATGAT
>NW_025939894.1:0-642 GCF_000764305.2 Hyalella azteca | reverse complement strand
CGAGATCCGGGCCAATGTTGGAGTTTGAGATCCGAGGCCAACGTCGGGGTTTGTGAACCGGGGCCAGTGTCGGTGGTCGAGATCCGGGACCAATGTCAGGGTTCGAAATTCGGGGCCAATGTCGGAGTTCTAGATACGGGGCCAATGTCGGTGGCTTGAAATCCGTGGCTAATTTCAGGGTTCGAGATCCGGGGCTAATGTTGGGGTTCGAGATTATGGAAACGCTCCATGAAATAAAGTTAAGTTTATTTTTATTTCAATTTCAGATCATGGAATTTTGCCTTTACATATCATTACTTTGGTTTGGCCACCTGCACTTCTGGGCCACTACTTCAGTTTCGGGCCGCGGCTGCAGTTTAAAGTCACGGGTGCAGTTTCATGCTACTGCCGCAATTTCAGGCAATGGCTGCAGTTTCAGGAGAAAGCTAGAGGACAGCCCAAATCAACACTCAATTTCATATTTCTTTCTATGGGTAAGCAAGATACACTCACGAAATAAGGGGTTCATGTTGTCCAAATAGTGATACAGTTTCTGCACGTACCACTCGTACGTTCTTTTCTAATCACACTAGCGTAAAAAAGACATTGCTATTTGGACGAAATCTTGCTTGTTTTTTCCTTGTAGAGGGCAGAGTAGCCTGT
>NW_025939893.1:0-644 GCF_000764305.2 Hyalella azteca | reverse complement strand
GGCTCGGCTCGATGCTGTGCTTGCTACTTCATCACCAAAATCCTCATTTTATAAACCAAGATGGCAAAAACGTGAGTTTGAGTTGATTGATTTGTGATTAATTTACTAAAGTACTAAAGACATCGCCACATTTTTCCAGCTCTTTAGCCTCTTTACTTAAGATAGTCATATGTATTGTAATAACAATCACTATTCTCATTTATCAACATTTCCTTAGAAAATTGCAGTTTAATTGATACTAGATTATTTAATTGCAATTTTGCAAATGCATGCATTTGTGGAAAATATGTTAGAAATTGAGCCCTTACAGTAGAGTCTAGACTCTGGAGAATTAGGCAGACCATAGTGGCAAACCACAGATTTTTTAGAATTAGTTCATTTTTAATTTCCTCATTTAGGTACCCAAGATTTAAATCAATTTCTTAGGGTAAACGCGGTATATTCCGACACTTTAAGGACGCATCGAGAAATGAAAAACTATAAAAAAACGTATGCGTTACGCAAGTTCTGTTGGCTTCACGTGACTCTCAAAACACCTCACTACGCGTTGGCAACGATGAAACGTCACAAAATGTTGCCATATTTATTAAAAAGCCTTTAGAATGGAAACCTACCAAATCCCTATATTCCGTCACTTTGTGTGG
>NW_025939892.1:0-946 GCF_000764305.2 Hyalella azteca | reverse complement strand
TGTGCTGCGTGGCGCCTTGCTGTACGCGTGTTCTGATTATAATCTATACTCGCTTTGCACCTGCTTACTCATTTCTCTTTGAACCTCCTATAGGGCCTCATCTGCATAGAGTTGACTATTTCAAGTGTCGCTTCATATTACTTTCGCTTTGTTTCATAGATTTTCTTATTGTATAATAGACGATTTATATTTACTTATTTATAATAGATTGATTTGTTTCAGTTCTACAATCTCCCATAGGGCCTCATCTGCATAAAGTCGACTATTTCAAGTGTCGCTTCATTTTATTTTACTTTCGCTTTGTTTCATAGATTTTCTTGTTTATAATAGACGATTTTGTTCCAGTTCTACTAACTCCTATATGGCCTCGTCTGCATAGAGCCGACTATTTCAGGTGTCGCTTCATGTTACTTTCGCTTTGTTTCATAGATTTTCTTATTTATAATAGACGATTTTGTCCCAGTTCTACAAATTAATTTCGCATTTTTTCCCAGTTAATCACTGTCGTGTTTTGTTTAACCTATTTTTCATGATCTTACCAGATCAAGGAACTACAATAACACTTGACAAAAAGATGCTCAGTTACGTAGGATATTTTTTGTGGTGGAATCAAAAATTACGAGTTCCGTGAACTCACGCACCTCAATGATCATGGGATGAGAAGTCGATGTGCTCTTTATTTCCAAAAGTAAACCGCATCAACATAATAATTATTGCCTTGGCAATCTCGAGTTGTAAAGCAAAAAAAAATGATTAAGTTGAAGTGGGTTAATATCTTTGGTTCATGGTCAACTCCTTTTTGGTTAAGTATTATTCGTGTTTGATTTCAACTGAGACTAACTCCACCTATGATATATCATTACGCGTGACAGTTATTGGATTTTCCACACAGTTCTGTGACCGAAATGAATGAGTTCAACTGTCACCGACATTTTCACGCTTACTG
>NW_025939891.1:0-1372 GCF_000764305.2 Hyalella azteca | reverse complement strand
CTCTTCAGCTCGGCGGGACACATGCGCAGTATCACAGCTCGCCAGCTCTGCTCCCACCAGTCTGTGGCGCCATACATTCACCGTCAGAGATCATAAACAAACAAGCCACCAAATCTCAGTTGTATCTTCGTCGTGCGGGAACCTGGCCGCCTGAAGGCAAGAATGGCATTTGGGCGCTACGCGTCAAGGATCTTTGTCCCACTGCCTTTTTCTCTCCGACCGCTTCCTCTTCACTAACGGGACAGCTTCGCCCTATCTTCCTTCTCCTTCTGTCCCGGGGTTCTACGAAATCTGGGCCTACATCCCTACCCGGGTTTTCTGTCTTCCAGGGACCTGGCGAGCCATCGCTTTCCTTTGATTCCGAAATAACGCCTGGACCCTCGAGTTGCTTTCAGGTCTGCCCTCACCTCTACACCCCCAACTGGGTTTGCCCGCCTGCAGAGTCCTGCCTTCGTCGCCTACCAAAACCCGGTGTCCTGGCAGATCATGGCCAGCACCCTTGACCCCTTCTCTCCGGCGACAGGCCCATGCAAGCCATTTTCTAGTCTTGCTCTGGCTACCTCGTCACTCCCTTCCTGGCGAATTATCGGCTTTAATGAACAGGCAAGGCGACATCCTGCACAGCGGTATCAGCCGAAGACCACCGAGACCTTCGCTCTACCACCCCCGACCACTCCTGAGGACGTCTACCGCGCACCCACCGCTCAGCTTTCACGATTAGGCCACTGCAGGTCGCTGATGTCTTAACAAGTTCAGGACTAGGCGCTCACCAAGCGCAGTCTTTCTGAAATGCGGTGTCTCTCTCCAGTCCACTCAACATTTTCCAGCCCCCCTTTCCCTTCCCGCGACCCTCAGCGTCGCCTTCAGTTGTAGACAGTCCTGTGGATACCACCCCACCCTGCCCTCTATCTCTTTCCCCTTTCAGGTGGTTCGGCTTCGTCCACGTCCTGCGTCGCCGGTACGCACGAGACAATAATATAAAGAAACAAAATTATGCTTCAGATAATTCTCTCATGACGAGAAATTATGATCTATAATTATATATAGCAGATCTCTTACTCCGAATCACATCACAGACTTTCTCACAACACTCAGTTCTGCGGGCGTTCTGCTCATGTTAATTAATTGTAGGCTACATAAGCAACGTGAAACAGGCGATAGCTGGTCACCATGCACTCGGTGTGCTGCCCCCATCAGCCTATTATTTAAAACAGGCGAAATAGGTTCTTGCCGGTAGCTATAGGTACTTTGATGGTATAAACAGATATACGAAGGTAGCAACAAGTTGTTGATGTTAGCAATAAGCACTCACCATTATCCCTGAGTAAGCACCCATCATTATCCTTGAGTAAGCACTCACCATTATCCCTGA
>NW_025939890.1:0-5417 GCF_000764305.2 Hyalella azteca | reverse complement strand
GAAGTGGAATTTAGACTAGAAGTGGAATTATAATGTGAAGTGGAATTTAGAATAGAAGTGGAATTATAATGTGAAGTGGAATTTAGACTAGAAGTGGAATTTAGACTAGAAGTGGAATTATAATGTGAAGTGGAATTTAAACTGGAATGGAATTACAATGAAAATCTTGTGCTTCTTTCCTGGAAGTGAGACTTGAGCTCTTAAGGAAAATAAGTTCACGAAGCTGGTATAGAGGCTTCACTTTAAGGTGGTCCTGTTGTAGCGGCCCGACTTTCTGACTGTCGGTCTCGCTCTTCTTTTCTTTCCGACGCCTTACTCAGAGCTGAAATTGGGCATGAGCCGGGTTCGGCTCACTCTTGATTAAGCCGCCAACCACAGCGGGCGTGACTGCTTGCGGTCGCCGTGTGGCGGCCTGTAGATCTGGCTCTTTATTAGACTATTGGCTCGGCTGATTATCGTTGATCCTTGGGCTGGTTGCTACAACACATCCTGCCCACGGTCATGGGCTGGTGTGGCTACCTGGAGGCTACTCAAGAGAGCCAGCCTCAACGGTGACCCTTAGCCGACCCCTTACTTCGCCTGGATCAACGTTGGCTTCAAGAGTAATTATGACTTCCTGATTTGTGACTGGATCGCCGTATCCATGTAATCCAGCTCCGTCGCAGTTCGACGGCCGATGTGTGAAAACCATGGAACGTGCCCAACTGGGTTAACCACCGACGCTACCATCCATCGTCTACGATGCGATTTCTGTGAAAGTGTTGAATGTACTTATATTGTAAACTAGCCGAACGTATTATGTAAATGTGAACTGTGAATATTAGTCCTGCATTCACTTTAAACTATACTGTTGTTGTCTTTGCCTGTAAAAAAACTGGTCCCGCAGCTAGACGGTTGGGCAAGACGTTTACTCTAGAAAAACACGGTTTGCCTAAATGTGTGGAGTTTCCGAAGAATTAGCCCTTCAACCCACCAGAGGTGCCGTCGTTCACCGATGAATTACTTAGTTTGTACTGAAATTAAGCCAGGTTGTCTGAGCTAGTTCTGAACCTATGACGTATCTTGTGTAATTTTCCTATCATTGAGTTCATTTGTGTCCTATACTTTTGTTGAGGTTGACGTTCGCCACTGCGGCCAGCGTTTACAACTGTTATTGTCTTGCTGTTATGAATGAAAATTGCACCAGTGAATGGTTTCGGATGGATTAGATTAGGTTTTTTGTGCTAGCATGTCAGCGTTGCCAAGGGGTTGGTGTGAGAACTTATGTTAGATTCTAGGTTAGGGGTTTTGTGTACTAGTATAAATGTATATATTGTGCTATGGGATTACTGAATGGTGGTCAAGACTAGTGTAGTTTGAGCTGTCTTGGTATGGGCTTTGAAGCTCGCGGTTCAGAGCATTTTCCAAGCGTCTCTTAATTAATAAATCCTTATAACTCTGATTTTTCCAACATTTGCCGATTCTTTTCCCAATTGCATTAGTAATTCTACTATCCCGTTGGGGTAGCAAAATATGTTGCACCTCTCCCGCAACACTGTATTCACTTTATTGAATAAATTAAAATAAACTGCTGCAAAATTGGCTTCATTTCTATTGTCTAAATTCGTTTGCTTATTATCATCATACAGTCTCATTTTTAAAGTCCGATAAACGTCTGCGGGGACAGTTTCCAGCTAACCTTTTAATAAAAAAATAATTCGTGGTTCATTAGCGTTAATTGCTTTAAATTATGATTGAGATTAGATCTAAGGTGGGGCTTACGAGCGGTAATTGTTTTGCCCCCGACCATCAGTCACTAATAATTAAAATGGTTTTTCAGACAAGCTGTTTTTTCCGTGGTTTTCATTTCGGTATGGCAACTGTGTTTTCTGCAGCATATAACCCATCCCTATGCTTCATAAATTATTTTTCCATGCTGCATAAACTAGCCAAACATTCAGGCGACATTCACGCTTCAAATTGACAAATTCATAATTAATGTAATTAAGGAAATTTCCCATCATTAATTATCGATCAGCTTGGGAATCCCAAAGCCAATACCGGAAACTGAAGCAAACCATACAACCAAAGGCCGGCATTTACTAACATTAGTGAAATAATTATGGTTATTTAATTTGAATTAGCAAGTAGGGCGAAGCAGTGCTGGCAGAGTGAGCCGCATGATGAAGGGCAGTGCTGGCAGAGTGAGCCGCATGATGAAGGGCAGTGCTGGCAGAGTGAGCCACATGATGAAGGGCAGTGCTGGCAGAGTGAGCCACATGATGAAGGGGCGCTTGGATTAAAGCGGAAGAGTTCTCTCGTTGATAAATAATCACTTCTAAGAGTCTACTTAGCAGGGCGATTTGAAAACGAGAACGCGGTAGGAGTTTATGGCAATAATGCTGTTTAAATTATTATACCTATTCCCTACGTTACAAACGAATTGGCCATTTTTTTCTTTATTGACATAGCCATTGGTCAACGAGAACGCGGCATAAATTTACAAGGGTGCTGTTTGAATTATCAAACTAATTCTCTGCATAATCATCAAGTTTGCGATTTTTTCTTCATGAACTGAGCCATTGTTTGATTACTTAATTGCAACTATAGGCAATAAAGGCAGTTATCTCAGCAGGAGAGAGGAGAAGCGAGCGATATTTCTTGGCCGTATTTCAGCGGCTTTCATCATCAGTCAACATGGCGCGTATCATCATCTCCCTGACCCTGATGAGGTCAGATCACGTATCATTCATTCTCACTAGACAAATGACGTTGGAACAACGTTTAATTCAACGTTGAACCTACGAACCACTTTAATTCAACGTTGAATCAACGAAAAAACGTTAAATTTCACGTTGAATCAACGATACAAATATTAATTCAGAGTTGAATCAACAAAAAAACGTTAAATTCAGCGTTGAATAAACAAAAAAAGTTAAATTCAACGTTGAATCAACGAAACAACTTTAATTCAACGCTGATTCTACAAAAGAACGTTTAATTCAACGTTGAATCAACGAAGCAACTTTAATTAAACGTTCATTCAACCAAAGAACGTCTAATTCAACGTCCGATGTCTGAAAGGATTCTGCAGTTTAAGTTGACTGCAGTCTGAGTTAGGCTGAATTAGTTGTGTATATATATACAATCTAAAATAATTGTATATATATAATATTACCCGGCTTCCTTTTTAGACATAACTTCATTTCTTTTGGGTACATAACTGTCGCTTTACCAAAAATCGTAATTGCAACTTATTGATTTATTTTATTTTTTTCTACCTCGCAGCGTATAGAACAGTGGTTCCCAAACTTTTTCAGGCTGGCGCCCCCTTTGGCTCCCTAGTGAATTTCTAGCGCCCCCGAAAGACATACGCCACTTTCTTGAAATTTAGTCCGCTGCAATTTTAAAAGATAAAGGTTAAACACAAATGCGTATTTCACAAATAGAACCCCATTTAGTGAACCAATATGTTTTTCAGCTGTTTTAACTGTTTCAGCACTAGAAGCCAAGGACGTCGCGGGCGAATTTACGGCCGGACTCGATCGTGGCCGGTCTCACGACCAATCTCCAAATTCAATTAGCAAGTAATATATCCCAAACCAATGAACGCAGCTCTATGAAACTTGGGACACGTATTCATCAGAACCTAACGGTGATGTTTAGCTCGTAATTTTTTTCAAATTTCACCTTCATTCATGAGTTGTGCGTATATTGCGAAACAGGCCGAAATTCGCATTGATCAAAGAATTTCTTCCAAACTATTGAACAGATTTGAACGAAAATTACATTACCAACACTCCATTCCATTGCTAACTACCATGCGGTGATTTTTTAGCTTATAAATTTTTTCGATTTTACCTTCGTATGCGAGTTTTTTTTCATTTCACCGTCATTCTTGATTTCACACTTCCTTTTATTCGGCTCGTATATCGCAGGGTAATTTGTCACTTGAATTCGCGTCGACAAAGAAATTTCTTCTAAACTACAGAACAGATTTCAACGAAACTTTGTATATAAATACATAACCACCCAACGGTGATGTTTAGCTCGTGACAATTTTTTTGTTTTGCTGTCGTTCGCGAGTTATACAGATAAAGTAGGAACGATCGGCTTTTCTATTGGCCGGTTTAACCAAGAGCCGTGTACGTAAAGCCGTATAACTCTCAAACGAAGGTAAAAAAGAAAAAATTGTAAACATCACCGTTGCTGAGGTTAGGTATTTAAATACTAAGTTTCGTTCAAATCTGTTCAGTAGTTTGGAAAAAAGTTTCTTGATTACTGCGAATTTAAGCACGAATTGCTGTTTAAATCGCGAATGAAGGTGAATCGAAAAAAAACCTCGCGAACAAAGGCACAATCGAAAAAATTTTCACGAGCTAAACATTATCGTTCGGTAGTTAGGACTGTAAATTCAAAATTTCGTTCGAATCTGTTCAGTAGTTTGGAAGAAATTACTTGATCACTGTGAAAATCGGCCCGTATTGCCATATAACTATGGCAAAAACAAACGATGGCAAAATTCAAACAATTTTCACGAGCAAAACATTACCGTTAAATCCGAATGAATACGTGTACCAAGTTTGATCGTTTGATGAAAGTTTATTAGTTTGAGAGATATTCCTTGATCATTGAATTTGGAAATTGGCCGTGAGACCGGCCGCGAGTCCGGCCGTTAATTTGTCCGAGACGTAAACCAGGAGAGGTTAAAAACAGATCTGGATGAAAAAAACCATCGCTTGGAGTCATGTGCTGCACGTGTTGTGTACAAATCGTCAAACTAACGTTCGAACTTTTGACATTGACTTCGGACTATCGCCCCCCTACCGCCCCCCAAACGCCCTCTTCTTCCTTATCGCCCCCCAAAATCTTTCCACCGCCCCTAGGGGGGCGATATCGCCCACTTTGGGAACCACTGGTATAGAACATCTATTTTTTATTGATAAAGAACATATATCAGAACATCTATTAAATTTTTTTCAGCGAAACGTACTTCTTAAGCTATAATCTAAACATTTACATATATCAAGCGAGATAATGTCAACACGCTGACACGTTGACTTACGGAATGTATTACACGCATATTATGTTAACAGAATTAGGTGTTTGCGTACGCAATGTATAACATGCGAATTAAAATCAGGCAAATCAATGTTCGCTCACTGAGTGTGTCACAAGAAGTTAAGTTACAGAGTTACTTAAATTAATTAGATAACTTAAATAATTACCTAATTAATTACTTAATTAATTACTTAATAATTAATTAATTAAAATTAAGCTACCCTCCTGTCCGGTAACGGAATATAATTCAATACACTAATAAGACGCTGCCGTGCTGCTGCATGTTCAGCGGTGTTTGTTCACCGGCAGGTCGATGAGTCACGGCCTTGACTAAGCTTTTTATTTCCAAGTCTTTCTTTACTCGAGCGAGAAGCGTA
>NW_025939889.1:0-30325 GCF_000764305.2 Hyalella azteca | reverse complement strand
TTAATAAAAATGACATACGTAATGTTTATTAATATAATAATAAGACACACGTTGCAAAACAGTGATGCTGTCCAGTGTCAATCATTGAGAGCCTTTTATGTGTTCATTAGCGGTTTCAGTGTTCATTAGGCCGGAGGCCTGTCGCCGATTCACAGCTTGTTGCGGTCTCGAACACGCAACACATTGCTCCAATTTTACTCTGCTTAACCGTCCGGTTTTCTTGTTTATTCTGACCTGAAACTGGTGCACAGAGCTGGGATCGAACCGGCCCTCTCTACTGCTCTGCTATCTGTAACCCGGCACTGCATGGGCCAGCTGCATGGCATGATGGCGCCTTGCAGACGACATCGTTCGTGAATAAAAATTACATTTATAATTTTCTACCCCAAAGCAATCTTTATCAACCAACACAAGAAATCTGGCAACGATGCGCCTCATTAAACCTCAATTAAATTTCTCTCCTTGAGTTAGTTTCAGCTTGAAGTGTTTCCATTTTCTGGAAGAAAATTGATCAACTTAAATTTACTGGTCGCTGCTCATTGCCTTTTACTCATTAAATAATATACTGCAATGAATTTAATTTGAATCTTCCTTCTCCTTAAGTAAGTAATGCCAATATTTGTAATCATCAATTACTCGTCAAAATATTTAAGTTTTCATATAATTCTTTATGGATATCATTATAATTAAATATAGTACTCCCTCTAAAAAGTTTTCTCATGACCAGTCAGAGAAAACTTTAACGCTTTGGAGACTAAAGCGTTGGAGCTTCATATGGCATCGAGAAAAACTTTTTTGAAATGAATTCTATAATATCTTGAGTTCACATTTTTTGTGCATACGGTCTATATGGGCAGATTTAACTGATAACCAAGTTATCAAAACAAGTCCTGAGTTTATTCGCTGCTTCTACATTTGCAGTCTCAATAGCACAAAACTCAGTATTTTCCAGTACGACGAGCGAAAAGTCGAGTAACGGCTAGATGCTCTTGAAAATATCCATGAAATAGTTCCGCATGATCTCCATCATCACCTACAAAGTAAAGAACAAATTGTTTTGTTTTTAAAATTGGTTTTGTTCCTTTCCACACGGAAGAAGTCTTTAAATTTTAATAAATTTTAACCAAGAAGTTGCCCTGCAAGCAGCTCAGCTGCTCAGGTAGGCCTACCCGTTTCTGTTTTTTTTTTTCTGCCTGCCACTTGCTAATAAACATACACATAACAAGTCATGGGAGCCATAATATGAAGCGGCAACTATTATTTTGAAAATTTTAAAGTTGTACAGGAGAAATCGGTAACTGTTGCTTACATTCGTTTTTCAACTTTGCAGTAGCAACATGAATTTATAGATGTTAAATCAACCACATCAGAATTTGTATTTTCCGATGATAACTACAATGATTCAACAAAGAATATCACCTAACTCATTCACATCCTAACTGCACAATGGCCACATTAATGACAAAGAAGTCAGAGTGGTCTTTTCAAAATTAGGTTATCTAATTTTAGTGGCGGTCCGTTTAGTTTAGCCATTTCAGAAATGCATTTTCGGTTATATTTTTCAAGATTCAACAACAGTTTATGTTCAAATGAATGACTTCTTAGAGTCAGTTCAAAAATTCCCATAAATCTAGAAATTTAATCAGTTTAACACGGCAAAAATGTTGTTCAAATTCACCGAGTTTTAGTTCAGCCGTTTCTGAAATAGAATTAGTAGAAAAACTTCTCATATTGAACTGGTAAATTCCTTCAAACCTAGAAATATAAACACCATATTTTTAACGAGTGTCTCTTCAGCCGTTTATTCAGTATTATGACTTCTTAAATTCTCCGTGAACATTCTCCCAAGCCTAGAAATTTAGTCACTTTAAAGATGCAAAAGTCTGTTATAATTCCACGAGTGCCAGTTCACTCGTTCTTTACGAGACTTAGAATTGATAAATAGAATTAGCATTTCTAACTTTTTAAATTTAACTTGAAAATTCCCTCAAACTTATGAATTTTAATTCTATTTCAAAAACGGCTGAACTGCCTTTTATTAGTTAGGAGGTGTGATATTTAATTGCTAATAAACGTCGCTATAGATTATGAAATCAAGATTCTGTTTCGGAATTAATTAAGTTTCATAAGCGGCCAGAAAACGGAGGTTTCAGAATTGTGTGTAGTTTATAATTTAAAAAAGGTTTTGAAGTAAAAGCTCTAATTAACTCAATTCCATTTACTTTTTTCAAGTATTGACTGAAAAGACCGAGTGAGATTTTTGTAATCACGAGTTTTTCATATGAGTCATTACATTTTGTCATTATATGTAATGAATCGCTTATCACCCCAAGCACCTCAATATTATTGATACTATAGAACTATAACTCATCGTGTGAATGCTGCGAAAAAAATTAATAAAAATCGCTGGGAAATAAATATTCAGGTCACTCAGCATAGTCCCAAGTGCTATCCGAACATGACATTATCTTGCCTTCAACAGTATTGAAGCAGTCGTATTACGAACTGCGCCCTGTTGTCATAGAACAGGACCTCTATTGCAACTTAACTGCGCCCTTATTAAAATATGTACTGCACTATATTCAAACATGTTATCAGCATCTGTCTTTCGAGTCAATTTATGCCCGTTATCACTAGTTTTGTGCATTTTAACTCAAATGTTAAGCCGATTAGGCTGGTCTGAACACCTCAACAGGAATATATATCTCTTAATGTTCAAAGTTGTTGCCTTGCTAATTCAACTCGCTACTTCACTCAATGACTAAAATAATTAAACGCGTTTAGTGCTCACTGGTCGGCAATATCACAATCCTCGGCGCCTAAATAAGCGCGTTTAGTGCTCACTGGTCGGCAATATCACACTTCTAGGCGCCTGAATAAGCGCGTTTAGTGCTCACTGGTCGGCAATATCACACTCCTAGGCGCCTAAATAAGCGCGTTTAGTGCTCACTGGTCGGCATCGTGGGTTATGGGATCGTGGGTTATGGGATCGTGGGTTATGGGATCGTGGGTTATGGGACCGTGGGTTATGGGATCATGGATTATGGGATCGTGGATTATGGGACCGTGGGTTATGGGATCGTGGGTTATGGGATCGTGGATTGTAGGATCGTGGGCTATGGGAGCGTGGGAAATTGAATGTGAGCTATTGGGTCATGACCGAAAGAATCTTTTCCCGCAGCCGAACGAAATCTTCAATCCGTATCACCCGACTTGATTCGGAAATGGAATTGGTTTATCAAGTTTCCAAGTTATAGTTTATCGTTAGAGTAAGTTAGAATTAAGATTTGATGCACGCTGATTTAGAAGAAAAGTTGCCAACATACCCCGAATCTGCATAATTTATTAAGAATGGAATAAATGACAGTTTGGTGCTTTAACACACACACTGTGATATTTCGTAAACTATCAATTTTTGGGTTGCAATATCTATGTTAGGATAGTTATTTTTGTCTACCAAAATTTCTTTGTAAGCTCTAAATTCTTAAATTTTCTAAAATTTCTTTGTAAGTTCTGTAAATTTCTGCAAGCTCTAACAGATTTTCACGATGGTAAAAGATGGAAAGACTATAGCATAATTGATATACAAAATGTGAAAAGTTGTCAACTCTCCGGGTTTTTGAGAATATTAAAGCGAATAAAGGAAATAATTAGTGTAAATAGGTTTTACATCCCTGGCAACTGACTAGGCATTTCATCGAGATCTTATGGAGTCAGATCAAGCGACAAATTTTTGCACTGATTGCGAACACCGGGTTCGCGAACCCGGTGTTCGAACAACGGGTTTGAACTGGGTTTGCGAAAACCTGCATAGCAATAATATTCAAGATTCAACACACACAAATTTTCCGTCTCCATTTGAGTTCCCTTCAGTTTATATCAACGATATTTTGTGCCCCTGAGTTGAATATATGATAAGAATCATCAACATAGAGCCGAAGCCTTTACATGGACTGGTACCTATCGTGCCTTCCGTATAATTTTGAATTTAAATTCAAATTAATTAATTAATTGATTAATTGCAATGCATTTTTTCGTGCAACGAAGCAAACTACTATACATTGAAATCTTACTTATGTATGTTTTGTATTCTCCCAAAAAATGTTATTTCAATTTGAATTTAAAGCTCTACTACCAACTATATATGCCTTTATATGCGAGTTTCAACTCAATTAAGCGAGAAAACCTCCTATTTTCACGCCAGAGCTCAACATCACCCTTTTAACTCTTCGTTACGAACCATATTTCCTGTATGCTGTAAGCAGATCAAATTTGGTCCTCGAGGTTGCCTAAATTCGATCGAACGAAGTAAATAGAACAAATTCAAAATGACAACAAGAATTAGTACACTAAAAATATTCATTTAATATGACCGTTCGTTAAATGTTCTTTTAACAAACAATGGTTTCAATGAACTGTTTGTTCGTTCACCAATTTTATTTTAATGCGTTGAGGAGTAATTCCCATTAATTAGTCTTGAATTTAGGATCTTTTATTTCAGAACGACGCTACTGGACCACATATGCCGATTAAAGTGATTATTTCCCTCATACATGAAATTATTTTGGCTCCCCACAACTAGAAATGCAATAAAACCGCGAGCAAAATTGGTAAATCCTACATGAATCATCAATTAGTTTACTACTCTAGTCTTGAGTCAAAACAATTTTTACTATTTCTATGTAAGGGATCTTCTCTCGAAAATTACATCATTCAAGAATTCTTTTGAAATTTCTACATTTTGAGATTAATTTGGGGGACGTTCCCAAAATTCATCGTTGTCCTTTTCGTTATCCCTGAATCTTTCTAATTAACCTCCTAACCTTAGAAATTTTAGGTCTAATCACCAGATTTGGCATGACTTACACATATGAATATGAAACATATGAAACACATATGAATATGACTTATAACACATATGACTTTGGCATGACTTCAACACATATGAAAACGCATTTATTGGCCCCAAGGTAAGGCTGGGATTTACGTTGCAAAAAAACTCGTTTTCCTTCATCATCTCAAGCCTCGCTGGTTTAGAAAATTGTCTGTGCCGTGCCAGCCTCCATAGAGGCAGGATGTTTCGAGCATGTGTGCCGCCTAAATCACCTATGCGGGACAGCAGTCAGCAAGCGAACTTTTGCTGAACTTTTGAAAATAATTTTTGTCTTATTTTACATCAGTGGAATTGTTTATATTGTAAAATTGTGGAATTTTGTTCTATGCTATCAATTCGTATTTAATATTTCTGGAGCAGATTTAACGATTAGATTGCATTAAAATTAAGTGAATTAGTTACAATTAAAGGAGTTCAGGATTTGATATTAATACTAATTTTAGAGTCAGTTCTCATTAATAAATTGGCTTAAAGCTAACAAGCGGCTATTAAATGAGTAACAGTGCTTATAGATGAATTACGTAGCAAGAAATTTTAATGCTAAGTTCACTGAGAAGAATTTGCTTGGTGTCTTGAAAAATGTGATATCTATGTGTTCAGTGCTCAATTGAAATGAGTTCTCGCTTATGCCATGTGTTACGAGTCGTGCAATGAAACGCGCGTTCGATCAGTAGCTGCCATACTCAGATTTTCTCGCAAGGACCAGTAAAAAAATTTCGAGTGCACATTCTCATGAGGCCAACACTTTATTGCAGTACTGCAATAGCGCTTCTATCTATAAGATTAATAATTGGTAGCTTGAAACGACCAAAGGATTAATTTACGGAGAACCTATGAAAAAGTTGTATTTATTCTATTCGGAATTCACTTGCATTGTCAAGTAAGGAATTTTAGGCCTTTATGTAACGATTTTGGGCTGTTAATCAATTTTCATGCAGTTTGGAAATAATTGTATTATCAGGCATTGTTTTGACGGCAGTGACGCTGAGTTAAATAAGAAACATCCCCTATACTTCTGGTTGAGAAAGATACTAGCGTACTAGATATATTCTACTAAAAGATAAATACTATAGGAAGTTACTTGTATATTATAGTGGTAACCGCTCTTGTGTGGTAATGCTGATACTGGTTATCAATATAAGCAGTGGCACGTTTCGTGACGTTTTTATTCATAAAATTCGCTCAATGATGTTATTTCGTTGAAAATAATTTAACGTCTTCATCGCATGCTGTTTCTCATAATCCATATTCGTTTACAGAAGTTATTTGCTTTTCTTTCATTTTTTAACTTAAATAGGATTTTTTCACAGAGGTTTCCAGAAGAAACTGTTCTTCACAAAAATAACAGATTTTGACGCTTTGAATTCTTGCTTTGGTTCTGCCATTGTCATCGCGCATCATTTGCGGTCCATATAACCGAATGACGTTGCTGTGACGAACTCTGCGTTGCGAGGTGGGGTATTTTTATTTGCTATTATACCTACATATCTAATCATTCGAAAATATTTTCTAATGATATACCGTCTTTAAATGTTCATTGTTGAATTATAAGAAAAACTAGAAGAGAGAGAAGCGACCTGATGACGAATTCTGTCGATATTAGACTACTTTGAAATTTTTCTAACATTATGAAAATTAAACCTTACAGTTTCGAAAAGAGACCACGCTCAACATCAACAGAAATTGATCGGTCTTCTTAAACCGTCTGCTCTGTTTTTAATGTTGTCTGCAGAGGGGCAATAAAAATTCTTCTTACTCTTTTTTTGGTGCGCCACAGGTCCAGTTTTTGCAGTCGCCTGCTGTTGAGCTCCTATATTTGCGTTGACATGATGACCTTCAAGCCTCCTTTGTAGGTCAACGCTCATTACCAATAGAGGCAAGCAATTTATTTTATTGTAAAAGTAAAAGTTCTTTACCAGCTTCGTGCACATTTGTTTATATTAACTAGTTTTTTGTATTCGATTAATTACAAGTAAATAGTTCTTTACTAGCCTTGTGCACATGGATTCTAATTCGAAATTACTCGTTTAAATTGATTTTTTGTATTTGATCATTTCCAAGTAATAGTAAAAAAACCTGAGTATTGCATCAAAAAAATTTTCTGACATTCACTGAACTATAACAATTGAGGCTTAACAACTGAGCTATAGTACTTAAATGTGTTAAATTTGAACCTCAATAGTGTGCAAGATAATATAGTTCACTTGTGTGGTTCACAGATGGTTTATAAGTAATATTTTGAGCGACATATTGCAGCTGTATAGACATAAGTTTCGTGTACAGAAAAACTGGATGGTTTTTAGTTTTTCTAGAATTACCAGAAGTTTTCTTCATTGCAATTTAAAATGGATACATAAATGGGTGTACGGCTTACATCTTTATAACTCGCGGAAATTTGCTGGAAATGAAAAGCTGGTCGACATTACGGTGATATCAGCTGGAAATTATCAGCTGATAGATATTATAGGGATATTGTACCTGGAAAATACCAGTTGGTAGACATTACGGGGACATCAGCTCGTAATGACAAGCTAACATAATTACATTCGTCTATGTAATTCTAATTAAAGGAAGTGGTAAATTTTTTTTCACTATCCTGACATTGTCTTCAGTTTCGTTGTCGACTAATGTAATGTCAACGATGCATCAAACTAAGTCCATTCTATCACATACACAATCACTCTCCTTGTGATGTTCATTGAAATAATTTTTTATTCAATTTACAAGGCATTGATTAGGAGATTATCGTAATTCGTGGATAATATTACCGTTTAGTTTCTGCATTAGTGAATATTATGTCTAAAACACGTGCATTTTTAACGTTTAAATCTATGGATCGACGAATTATAATTAATATGGAAACCTAATTACTTAGTAACTTAATTCGTTTTTTTTAGTTACTTTAGTATAGTCCTAAAGTAGAAATTTATGAGTACCGAAATAAATCGATTTTGCTTGAATAATGCAAGTTTTTTTCTCTTTCTAGGGAGCGATATTCGATGCATTTTGAAGTGGACCTTCAAACGCTCGAAATTTTTTTTTTACTCTCGAGACGCTGACACGATGAACGAACCTGGAGGCAGAGTTCCGCTCAAAGGTAATCATTATTGAGTGATAAAAAAAACTTTTGCCGATAACTTTATAAAAGGTTACTTATTGCAAGACTTGAGCATGAATAGCTGAGTCCAAGTCAGGAGGAAAAAGTTGTCAACCTTGGAACTGTTGACGATTTTTCCGGGCACGGAAATTTTTACAAAATACTAAATTAATGAGCGAAAAATAATGAGAAAAATTACGTTTTAAAAAATCATATTTATAAAAAATATTACTAAATAATTGTTGAAAATTGCAATGTAAATGAGTAAAGTTGCTGAATTTAGAATAAACATACTGAAAAAAGTGATAAAGCCTATAAAAACAATGAGAGTTTAATTTAAAATAAATCAATATAATGGCCAGCAGCGATGTCAGAGATCTATTGTGTGAACACGATACAATATTTTATCACGAACCTTGCCACATATACAAAACACCATTTAAATCTCTTTCAATTATTTATTTAGAAGATTTCAATTATTTGTTTTCAGTGAACTCATGGCTGTCGATTTTCATCACGTGCAGCTTCTTGCTAGCGGTATTATACGCCTGTCTTCAGGGTAATCAAAGTATAAAGTAATCATAATGAATGAAACAATTATTGAAATATTTTAAAGCATACAACTATATTTAAAAGATTACAGCTGTCCAGGCAATAAAATGGGAACTTATTTGCACTGATGTTCACCTATTTTATGTGCAGAATTCCTTGCATCAGACAGAGAAACGACTCAAAGCACAGCCTACGGCAACGCTGATTTGCTGTACGCTGAGCGTCTTCAAACGACCATGAAAGTTGGATGTTTTCCCGGCAACAACAATCCTGAGCTGCGATCTCTTTCACATTTGTAAATATTATTCGCTAAAAATTGCACTGGCTCTCCTGATGCGATTTTAACGAAAAATTGTTGTTGTTTTTCCGTGAGTAAAGAATTTATTATGGACTCTGGAGTCTATCACGTATGCGTGGGTGAATACATTCTACTTCCCCATCTATGGTATCATTTCTTAACCCTCTACCGCCGAATGTCACTCTCCGGGAACATAATTTTCAATTTTAATTATAAGTAAAGTATTAAATGTAGCAACCTGAGGACGTTTGTACGCAAAAGAGAAAATTTTAAAGTTGTCGTACGTGGCAGCAACTTTCAGTGCAAGTCATTTTGCGCTCACTAGAACGTATCCTTTTTGGGAAGTAGGCTTGTGACAATATTGCTCCGGTTACTCATGTCTGGCGGTAGAGGGTTAAGAGTTCTTTCCCACATGCATGTGTTGGTAAATTCACTTTGCTTCTTCATTTTTGGTGCCGCTTCTTTCAAGAAATCTAATTTTTAAGCTTAAATTTACCGTCTGGTAATTAAGATCTATGAATGACTTAATCTATACATGATTACATGAGTTTAATGCGTGGTTTTTTATATATGAAAATTGATTCTTCAAGAAATTGTTTCGTCTTGTAAATTGAAAAATATAATTTGTGATTTTACGATATAGATATAAGATATTTAAAGAAGTTTGAGTTTCCTGCGTTGAACTTTCATTTAATCATTATCGAAGAAGGCCCTTTCATTGCAAAATTTTCAACTTTTTCGCACGATTCGTCGTGCATTCATGAGCTATTTAAAAAGAAGAAGCGTTTTCCAAGTAAATAATTTATTTTCAAACATTATCCTTCGTTCATATAGCGTACTACATACAATGTAATGCACTACAAATCCACGAAAAATAACTACATATATGATATCAATATATTTAAAGTAATAACGTATTTTTTTTATTGCAGTGACATGACTCCTTTTCACACTTCGGACAAGAATATCTCAGCATCCGATAGCATCTGAAGTTTGTTTGATTTACGCCATCTTGAGGATAACCGCATTGCCTTGCGGCAAAGGATGCTAGGAAGTTTTAATTTAAAATATTACATAATAAAATATTACATAAATATCTATACTGTGTTTGGCGTTCCTATTATTACTTCTCTATTCAGCGGTGCTGATTATTTTTGGTCCTTGACAGCCTTTTCTTCTATGTATTTACAATTTCAATGCCACCTTGTCACTGTGTAGAAAGAAGTCCAAGCGAAAAAATGAAATGGTTTTGTTATTTGATAAATATAAATTTGGTTTTCACGAGGACTAAGAATTGTAATTTTCCTCAGAAATGAAACCAAAACGTAGAATTGCATCACATTTACTCGAGTCCAATACAATCTACACGTTACAAACATGACACACGTTACAAAACAGTGCCAATCATTGAGAGCCTTGTCAGTAAATGTGATGCAATTCTACGTTTTGGTTTCATTTCTGAGGAAAATTACAATTCTTAGTCCTCGTGAAAACCAAATTTATATTTATCAAATAACAAAACCATTTCATTTTTTCGCTTGGACTTCTTTCTACACAGTGACAAGGTGGCATTGAAATTATGAGGTGTCATATATCAGTTCAGCGTTCACTGGGCTGTAGGAACACACAAGCTATTTACGAAACATTGACGGTGATCATGATAGTTAGTTTAGAACTAAACCATTCTAAAATATTCTACTGACAGCGATGAAGCGAAGATCGTACAATGTTTAAGAACTTGTATTTTGTGTAAGTAATGAGTGTAAGGATGATTAGTTATTAATGGTATTAATACTGCCATTCAACATCCAAGCTTTAAATTCACATGCTGAAATTAAAAATTTTAATCTAGGAAGCATGGGTGATTGTTTACTATCGATAAAGAAACTAACAATTAAAATGTTTAAGCTTCGATTTAAGATGTTGAAATCAAACTTTTATTTGGGAAATCTCAAATATCTATCAATCTTAAGTGAAAAAATTAAAGTCCTGAGACCATGAATCTTAGATTGATTAATTTTGTTTACAATTTAAAAGGAACTATTCGTAGCTAAGTTGTGATCGTTGTAATCAACACGTAGAAAGCTTGGCAAAAGGCATGTGGTTTTGTCATACTATGAACTTTGGAAAAACAATAATAAAAGAAGTAACGAGTTAACTGCAATTCGCCTTGCAATAATGAAAATATTATCTATAATCGCTTAAAAACCATGAATTACTAAGTTCGCATTTTATTCTTATGTAATTTCGATGGAACATCATCTATAAAGAAGGAGTAAAACCCCTCAAATGGCAATTAATAGATGTTACGTCAGTAATGGAGGGGCGACTGTGCAAAAGTTTATGTATATCAATGACATTCTTGACATATAGAATATTAAATATAAGCACTTATGTCTTTATCAATGCAGTTATTAATTTTAATAGAACTAAAATACGGCACATTGAATTGGGGATCGGGGGTGAAAGTTTGGGAGCCGCAGTTCTGTTATAATATCGCATGATTCTTCTTGAAGTTTTCGTGTCAAAACAAGTTCACATGAAAAGGCCACTCGAATGAGCCAAAATAATACGTGTAAATGATAATTTCATAAGGTTGAAGGGTGATTGAATTTTTCAGATTATACAACTCAAGTATGTATGAGTTGAAGGCGAAAAATTAATAATAATAAAAGGTGGAATGATTGGGGAAAATTCTAATTATTTCAGCCCGAAATATTTGTTGTGCTACTGTGGTGGATGTTACTGGCGCGGTATTTTTAAGTATTGTGGCTAAATCGCGATTATCGTGATGTTCTATTTAAAGGCTGCGGAACTTTCTGCGATTGTCGTTTTGTGTCATTATGGTGACAATCATCGCGGTAATTCGCCACTGCTATCGTAATAATAATTATGATTGTCTCAGTAACCATTGATTTTGCCGTGGTATTTACTGTCTTTAAATTTATGAAAACGTTCCGAATGCAGTAGCTATTTGTATAGTGAATGTTTTGATGCAGATCGAAATTAACTAATTGAGAATATCGAAGTTCACACAATTAAACATAAAATGATTTCAATAAATTTCAAATCAGGATTATTTCATTAATGTACGAGGAACACGAACCAAATAGCATGAGAAGTTTGGCTGGCAGAGACGTTACCCTTCCTCGTTGAAGTGCTGTCTCTGACAAAACTCTTGACAGCGGCTGCTACAGGATACGCAGTGAACGCTTAGTATGTGCACTCACAGTGCCCAACCCTTGACGATTTCTATGTTCGGGCGACTCCCGGCCACTAGTCATGATCGCCAGTCGTGCAGCTTTAATTGTTCAGAGTACACCGAGAAAACAAATGGTAAAATATTTGTTGGAAGAAAAGCTTCATGTTCTTCTTTTTGTTACGATATCAATTATGTTAGCTCTAATGTCTGGAAATGAATGCTTGCTCAGAATTTGATAATTTTGGGCGAGAAAGTTTTCAAATCTTTTTGATTCCAAATACTTCGTTCCAAATTGGTTTTTATAATAATTGTTGTTGATATCATCCATAAATTATTGTCGTTCAAGAGCCTGCTCACCGAGTGAGGCAGAGGTAGTCGCAGTGAACGTAAGTGGTGCAGTACGTTTTAAGGCATAAAAACGTTTCGTGCAAGGCGTCCACGCGTAAAAAATATCTCTAACAGAGGCAAAGCACTACCTATGTATTCATTTGCTTCTAATAGTCCATCTGTAATTTATCTTTTATGAACAAACTGAGTATGGTGATCATAGACCTGGAATTCATGCCATTTTGTGCATTTTCGTAGAGATTTCTACTGTCATGATTGATGTCTGATTAATAAATCCGCTGCATTTTATGAGTTTGTACTAAGCATATAAATATAGGTTTATTTTAATACTAACCAAATGCAGGTATTCACATATTTACGTTACAAACACGTTTTGTACACAACTTATACGCAAGTAAAAAACGTTTAAAAAAATTCTTGAGACCGGACACATGCGCATGTTCAGTACGTTACCAACAAACCCATTTTAGCAGGACCGAAAACGTTGCTCTCCCTTCGCCCCGCAGTGATATTGCTCAGCAACTCAGCGCCTTGTCGTTGCACTGAACTTTACAATAAATGAACCTAAGGGACTATTAACAATGCAATGTACCACGTTTCAAAACTTTAGCCGTTGAGAATTACCTATTATCGCAGTTTAATCAACGATTTATCAAATTGAATGCAGACGCTAGAAACATTCGGCAACCGAGAGCGTGCGCAGCAGGGAGCGAGCGCTTGCTTAAATTAGTAACAAGAAATTGGTTGATTTATCTCAGCATGTTGCTTTTAAACAAAAGTAAATGCAAGAAATAGTGTGTATGAACAAGGTAGTTTTGATGAATATGTATTCAATTTTGGACAATATTATAATAAATGCACAGTCTGCAACGGTGCCGGTGACATCTTGGGCAGGAGGAGCATTAATTGTAAATGACTGGACGAATTTCTTGATTTAGTTAATAGAACGTCAAAAAACAATTTATAGAGAAATATTTTACTGAAGGCATGTTTGAATTTAAAGATTTGCTGGTCTGAGTGGGACTTTTAATAGAAATGAATTCAAGATTAAAACAAATAAACATGAACTTAAACAGCATGTTGAACACGACCTTGAGTCGCAACTTAGCTCCGGAACATGTCGAGACTTTAGGTGAAGCGATTTATACTGAAACGTGTGCATATTTAGCACTCTCAAGTTCTTTTCAACACATATAAAATCAATCAATCTAACATTCATGGTTTCGGGACTTTAATTTTTTCGCTATTTTTCGTCACCTATGAAGGATAGATATTTTTTGAAAAATTTTGATTTCAACATCCCAAATCTAAGCTTCAAGATTTCAAGTGTAAGTTTCTTTATCGATGCTAAATAACTAATCAAGCTTCCAAAATTAAAATTTTTGATTTTAGCATCCAAATTTTTAGCATAGATATATTGAATGACGGTTTAATACCGGCAATATTAAATTAATCACACAAAATACAAGGTTTTCAACATTGTACGCATTTCGCATCATCGCTGCCGGTAAAATATTTTAGAACGGTTTTAGTTCTAAACTAAATATTATGATTACGTTAGTGTTTCGTAAATCGCCAATGTTCCTACTGCACTTAACTCACACGGCCGCGAGAAAACAACTGAATACCGACCATAAATACTTTTTATTGCCGTGGATGCTATGATAATATTTGAAGCTGCGCTATTAGCACTAGGAAGAAATTATTAAACTATTCTATTTTGACATAGTTTCTACTAGAGACAGGATACTTCCATTTACAGTGGCGACTCATGTGTTTTACGGTACATTGTCAAGCTCGTACAATCCAGCGAATATGAACAGAAACCAATAATAATTGTTTATATTGTGCTCCTAATTCCATGGAAAATTTCGAATATAAATAAAATAATTTTCTAACCTTCCAAATTGTTCGTAAGCATGTATTCTACTTTCGAATCATTTTCTAATGATGCACTTCAATTCTCTTATTTTATATTGTAGAATACTGTTCTGTAGAAGACGAAACATAAACTAAAATAATAATAACATCGAGTAACAAGCAACACCAGATTGTTTTTTTACTCCTAGTGCTGTTATAACTTAATATAATGTCCTATAGAATATACATGTCCTTCATACATGAATAATAATGTCCTATAGAATATACATGTAGAACTAGACTGTTTCGATGCATTTTACCATGAAAAGTTGCAAATTAAGGTCTTAAATGTGCTCCGATGTTACTACAATATTCAGTTGATGTCTGCATAATGTAATTTTGTATAACTCCGGCCGAAGCAATTTTTATTGACATGTTTAAGCTCTCAAATTTCATATGAATATCCAATACCCCCATTTTTTAAATTTTCCATTCGATGAACAATTATTTGCAAATTATTCCTGCGATTCACATTTTAATTAATTTGCGATATTACATCACACACCTGCTATTACTACATCGATGAAGATTTACTAGCTAAAAGACAAAACATTTTGGAGCATGATTGACTTAATGTCACAAGCGAGGACATCAATATATGTACCATACTGGTAGCTCGCTCTCGACGACATATGGCTTACTCCAATTGAACCCCATCGCACGGAGTATCTTTCGTGCAAAATGTTGGCAGTTGTTTAGCAAGCCGTCAAATCGGCTGTGAACTAGTGCATTGAACGCTGTCTTCAACACAAGGATGAGATCCTCAACTGTCTCAAGATCATCGTTCTTGCCAAGAGACTCTGATTTAATACCGCAGTTGCCACTGATACGTTTTTCTTTCATGGATTTCTCAATGACTGCTCTTTCTTCAAGACTTCTTTGAACCAAAATACCCTCTTCATATCGCTCGAAGGACCAGTATGCTCGCCCAATGCGTATAGTTACATATACATGATATGCACCAAAGAGACTGCCTAAAACCCTGTTGCTCGCTGTTGAAGACTGGCTGCTTCCCAGAGGAACACTGTGTACCTTAACCGCACCCACATCTGCACCATCAACTTTGGCGCACTTCGTCATCACTTCCCACATCAGACGCAGAGGTATTTGCTGGATGTCTCCAATTTTTCGGTTTGCTCTCGCGTCGAAAAAAATTGGCGATGGTGGAACTGCAAGATCTGAATAAGCGACACAATCAGCATATTTTTTATTTCCTGTTGCCATACTCGCATGAGAAATTGAAGTGAGAATATACCTCGCACAAATACTCTGATACTTAACAGGCAGGAGTCGCCAATAAGTTTTTTCATGAATTTTTCGATTTCTGCTTCTCCTGACAATTTTTTTGCACCAAAATATAATCATTATAATGCTCAAAGGACCACCAAGCTCGACCAATATGTATGGTTACAAACAAATGATCTACACTGCAGGTAACGCCCAAAGCAAACCACCGCATAAAAGACGTCTGGCAGCTTTCCGGCTGAACAGTATATATATATGCACCTTTTAACTTCACCCAAATCTGTACCTTCTGGTCTATTGAAACGATACATCGTTTCCCACAGTTGACCTGGCGATATCTTGTCGACTTGTCCGGTTTCTTGCTCTGTTCTCGGATCGAACAAGATCCGAAGATGAATCTGAAAGGTAATGTCTGAATTAATGACCCGATGAGCTTCTTATTTTTTTAGATGTAAAACTTAAGAAATTAAAAGTATAAGATAGGTACACAAGTGTAATTGAAGAGGGTAAGTATCTTAAAGAGAAGAATGCAGTTAAAAATTCGGAAAGATATTTCTAATAATTTTTCAAAATTCGTGCCAATCTTGAACCAATCTCTAAAAAAATATTAAAACCAGTACGGAAAGATGCCGCAAAATATGTCTTAGCAATTTTCATGATAATTCCATGAAGCAATCATTCACAGTCTATAAATCCTTTACCTCTAACAAAATTAGCATTTGTAACTATTGAGATAATTTATCGACTGTTGTCTTCACATTGAAACCGAATCACTGAAATCTCACCTTCCAAAATGCCAACCAAAATTCTGCTTAAGTAAAAGAATCCTCAAATTTTTCTTTGGCGAAATTCTCAACTGGTGCTCCAGCCTGCACAAAATTAGACCAATGTAAGAGAAGTTCACTCACAGACCCCTGAATGATGATTCAGAATTTTCCAAGGAGATTTGTAAGCAGAAAAGCGAAATTTATAAAAGAATGAAAAAAAAAGAATCGCACAAATTCAGTAATGAAAATATGTTGTAAAAGGTAGCTGATTACAATTTTAATTCGTAAATGAGCAGGGTTTAAAATAGAAATTATTAAGATACATTGTGAAAGTGAAATAAAGCAAAACAAATTGTTAAGCAGGGTGAATAGTAATTTTAAAAGAGTTGAGGTGTAGTTTATAACGATGAAGTGGAGCGAGGAGAGAATGAATGTGTCGAATTTCACGCCTATGTTATTATCACTGCGATAATGAGCAATCAATTATGACGCCAATAATATAATTAGTACAATCAATATGACTCACTACGAATGCGTATGTTCTTTCCGTTTTTATCAAATTATTGAACGTTTGCACAGAAATCTAACTCGAATGAACCGTTGTACCGATCTGAAAATTTCTTCTCTGATGATTCAATTTTGTAAGTAAAATTACACTAATAGAGATGCTTTTGGATTAAAAAAATGAATAATGATCAATGTGATGATATATTATTAGCAAAGGGTGACGACAATTAAAAAAAGGGGCTGTGACAGTGATGGCACTGGTCGACAAGAAACACAAAAAAATATAAAAAATGGTTCTGGACTAAATGAATGTGAGTATAGGGAATTCGATCATGCTGAACTCGAATCTGATATAAAAAGTACTCCTCGCCGCAAACAGATTTGAGGAATCAGAAAACATTGGCTTCATCAATGCTTATAGTTTAAGCTGAAGATGTAAACTCTTCTCCAGAGCCTTAGGATACAGCAGAATCGCAGAGTAAAAAAATTGTATTTATCTTTGCACCATAAAGTACTTGATTTAATGAAGTCACAATTTTACTTAGTTTTGCGCGCCATATTTAGCACCTTGTATTGGGTTGTGATGAAGCGCCGTTAATGCAGCGAAAACCTTTTTTTCTATTATACCTGTGGACTTTATACCCCTATCAGTGTGAAAAAACTGTTAAAAAGAATGATAAATTTGTTTGTATGCATTCCTTTAGGTGCCGTATTGGTGATCAATATAAAAAGATGTCCCTTCACGAAGCATGCAAATCCAGTGTAATTTAACCACCTAAATGAAGAATGCGTTACCATTTGTCATCCCAATGATTTGGCGTGAATAAAAGGATCACAGACTTTTTTTATTCACAGTACCGACTGCTTCTTCTGCAACACTAACACACACGATATACAGTGGAATGCAAACTAATATCAATCTGACCGGTGCCAAATGGTCCATATCTCAATAGGTTCCAAATGCTCCAAGCGCAAGTGATATGAGTGGATCAAATTCGAATGAGTAGGATATTCCCATATATACAGACTCTTAAAAAATGGCCCACTACAAAGAAACCAAACTCATCAGTCGGGAAATGATGCATGACCTCGATCTACCCAAAGCTAGAGACCATAGATCTACCCAAAGCTAGAGACCATAAATCTACCCAAAGCTAGAGGCCATAGATCTACCCAAAGAGAAAAGTGATCTCATCTCGAGGATCTTCCTTGGATCTCATCTCAAGGAACGGAATTTGCTACAAGAGATTACCACTTTACGTCGCAGACATAAAGAAGTGTTAAAGTTCTTCTCTATAGAACAGAAACTTGCTTCTAGGACTCCAGTTAGGTTATAATAAGTAAATGCGTTTTCCTTATTTGTGGGTGTACATTGATACTTCTGAGTGCTTCGTATAGTTTTAATAATGTGTATAATTAATACCAATTTGAGATCTTGACTGTTCTTCTGAAGCACAAAATCTATCTGATTGTTCCTTAAACTAGCGTTTTTATGTTCATTTGTGTTACATATAAAAATCTAATTATTTTTCTTTGTGTATTATGTTTATTTATGCATGAAGTTCTAATATAGCCACAGACGCTAACAAAATTCAATTACAAATAATTATAGGGGGATTGTTTCGATTAAATCCATAATTATAATAATCAATTAAATCCATAATAACTACTATTTATATTTTATTTATAAATGCCAAAATTTCGAAAACCAGCTGTGCTAGCGATAAAACAAAGCAATTTTTGAATTCAGCAGTTAAAATTCCTTCCAACTCACACAAAATGATCTCAGAACAATTTTTTATGTTAACCAGTGTAGTCGTGCACATGAATACATTGAATTCAATAATATTGCCGCTTTTTCCGTGTGGATTATCATTGTACTCAACTCTCAAATTCTCATCCTCACTCTCATTCTCATTCAAACTCTCAAAATTCTCATCATTGTACTCAACTCATCAACTCTCAAGCATTCAATTCTCAAATTGAATAAAATATGTTATAACTATTTTTAGTGCAGCATTATTTAATAACTGCGACACATTACTTGTTTCCCGGGATATCTAGCACCGCAAGTCGACACATCAATAACTGAGCGCAAAACAAACGAAAGTTATTAATGAAAGAAAATTATATAATAATAGCAGGCTGCTATATCTATTGGAGAGCTATGTGGGATCATGGGCCGAGTAGAAAAATTTTGTTACAGTAGCAGCAAGTTCAGTTTTCAACACATTCTGAAATGGAAACTGTAGTAAATTTCAGACAAATAAACGTGAAATTATTATATTCAAGCCTGAGATCATTATGAGAGTGACAAAAGAAGTAAATAAGTCGGAAAAGTTTTGTTAACACGACATTCAATTTGTGTAATATATCTGCCCTTTTTGTATGTTGGTGGTACATTCTTTAAAACTCGTGCTAACTGCTACATATCTTGACTACCGTGATATCTATCACGTCGACTATTAAGGGAAAAATCAGCGAAAAGCGATGTAAGTAACCAATGGATCAAAATTGGTTCCTAAAAAGACACAATAATATCGACTGGGGCGAAGTGCGAGACAAGTACCGTCAAAGGCGTCAATGACACGCAAGTCATCACTCAGCAATCTACCGCACTTTACTTGCCGCTCGTCTATAAAAACATTACAATATCTGCAAGAAGTACGATTTGAAGGGTTCGATTGTCACGTAATAACTAAGAAGCTTTTTCGAAAGCGCTACAAAGAGTTGGCTCAGTTTTGTTAATAAAATAGAACGTTTTATCTGAAGGCCGGCAACAAAAGAGAGAAGTCAAAGAATTTTCATCACATTCAGGAATAAGAAACTGCAACATATCTCACACCAGCAATCATCAAGTCAATTTTATGTATTAAAAACCGATATTATTAGAGGGACACAAAGCAAAACTGGCTCCAAAGATTGGCCAACAGAGACCGAAACCTTCCTCGATGCGTGCCGAACTGCCACTGAAAAGCGCAGTCACGGAACGTTTTGAACGGAGCAGGCTGCACAGAGCACAACTCTCAGAGACGTCTCTGTTCCTTAATTTCTTGTCATAATTAAGAGAAAAAGTCAAATTAAAAGGAGAAGTAAACGATAAAAATTCAAGGTATACAATCAAATTATTTCGGAAAGTAAATTTCAGCCGATGTGTTAACTTCAGATGTGACTTAATTAACACGTTGACTACGATTGCTTCATCGTGTACTATTATTTCATGTTTTGTACTTTTTTAAGCAGGGTTGCCAGACGGTCATTTTTTCCGGACAAATTCCGCGATTCAGTTTTTCTCAATTGCGTTGGCCGGCTAAAATTTATGATAGGGGTACTTCCTAATTAAATTTTAAATACTGCAAATAGAAAATAAATGGAATTTTTATAGTGGAACCTACAAATAAACTAGTATACATTGAATTATCGGTCTTTTTTGGCCTTTTTTATTCTCGGATTTGGCCGATTTTAGGCAACCTGAATTTTGTACCACTACCTCCTGGAGAAATACATTTCGTGGTACGCATATGTACCAGTACGTAGTCAACGTGTTAAATTCACTTGAAATTTCACCAGAAAGAAACTTTTTCACGGACAAATTCTACGTGATGAACGTTGGCTGAGATGATGGATTGATAAGCCTTAAAGCTTAAAAATGGTTTGGAAATGAAATGGTCTGCGATCAATTATGTTGATCAACGCTCATAATGAAGTAAGAAAACAAAATGCAAAAATATAATTGTGAACTGATTTGCCGAAGTTTGGGATTACACCCTCATATCGTTGCGACGATTGAGACCGACTGTCTTCGTTTCATCGATAAGACAGTGCTACTGCTGCTTACGCTTCAGTCAACTAGTTGGCATCCATACATAAATGGAAGCACAGAAGTAGGGTTGTGTGGGACTAGAAGGCGACATAAAATCAAATTTAAAAAATTAGATTGTAAATCAGGAGTCGTCAGAGATTAGTGGTCGACCATAAATTGAAGTTAATTAAGAGAAAGTAACTTCTTCAGCTCATCACTGACTGCTTTTCAAACCTTACCACCCAACAGGTGTGAGAGGTTGAAACAATATTAACTACGAGTTGATTTCAAGTTGAAATTTAACAATCAGCAATAAACATAAAATCGACGTCGAAACGTGAGCAACACTATGACTATAAGAAACATAAAAAAACATAATTTCAACATTAAAGCAACGTCGATCATGGGAAATTAAATTTGGATCTATAATCTATTTTCTACCAGCTATTCAACGTTAAAATTTGAACAAATACAGGTTATCAATGAGGTCTTCTAATGTGGCTATAACTGTCGAGCATTTGTCAGACGTCACCATACACGTCATGTACAACTCTTATAGTATCATGCTGAATTATTTTAACACAAATTTATTAAGATGAATATTTGCTAAGAATTCAAACGTTTCAAATATTTTTTAATTTTGAATTATTTATTGCTAATTGGTTTCTACAACCATGTTAATATATATCATGAAACTAGTATCATTCCGCTCAAGTACCTACACCCTGAATTATGCAGGAATAGTCGGTGTAAACAAAAGTGGTGCAATTCGATAGACTTGCTTAATTATATGGCGAAGCCGCTCTTCGTCAGGTTATTATTATTATTATTATTCCACGAAGAGATTGTCGTGGCGTCTCGTTCGGATCGAACTTCGAGGGCACGTTACAAGTGGCTAAAAAAGACACGAGAGGATAAAAACAGATGACGTCTATGCTAAAACAAAGGACATATGCCAAGACTGACGACGTTTATGCTAGAACAAACAACACCTATACTAAACCAGTAATATACATAATAGATTAGATGACGGCTAGGTCTAAGATTCAAAGGCTCTACGGAAAAGTTCTGTTTTTAGGCGTCGACGAAACAACGGCAGCGAAGAAGCAGATGTCACCGATGCTGGCATTCCATGCATGTTCTGGCCGCAGCGACCGGGAACCACTAACCACTTTCTTCAAGCCGCTCAAGTGTTCTGGACGGAAGTATCAGTAATTAACAATAATTATTAATTTTATAGTTGATCCACTACATTGTATGCTATTGTCCTGCAGTGGATCGACTTTTATGCACAATCTCGGAGGGTTATCTTGGATTAGGAATTCACCCTATTTTGAGTGGGGATTTTGAGCTTACGACCACCGTACAAATTCTTATTATCTTTCCATTTGATATCTAATAACTGATATACATAATTTTGATTACTTCCTTGATTTTAAATCCAATACACTTCTTAAGAACTTGTAAACCAAAGATTGATTTTAATAGAGACCGAATTCATTCGTTCATTAATTCAATTATTTACTGACCCAACATGAGTCTTACAGAACTTATTCCCAAATGAAATGATATCCCAAAAAAGTACTTGAGAACGTACATGGGCACGTTCAGTACGTACGCTGCAAACTCATCGTTCGCGGAACCTCGATCGTTCTTCCATATCTCCTTCCAAACTTCAGCCGTTAAAAATGACCTCCTATTGTAGGCGATAATTTTTAACGATTGAAGTTTGTGATACATAATAAAAAAAAAGAAAAATCAAGTTGAAGGACGCCAGAAACATTCGGCAAATGAGGCAGGATGGGGCGCAGGAAGAGGTCACTCGCTGATATCGGCAACACTGAACTGATTGATTTATGTCAACATAAGTTCCTTCTGAACGGCAAGCAAATACATAGACTGAATAGTGAGCGAATTGCGTCAAATAAAGCGCAATTACAAGATGATCTTGACAGTTTAGTTAACTGGGCTGATACGTGGCAGCTGCGGTTTAATGCTGACAAGTGTTAAGTACTTCACCTCGGGAAGAACAATGAACAGCAAGATTACAGTATGAGAAGACATGGTTGCAACGAGAGAGTAATGATTGAAAAGTCTAGTGTGGAAAAAGATCTCGGAGTTTATGTCTGTCTCTTATACACATCTAGATGTGTATAAGAGACATAGATAAAGCTATGGAAAAATATATGTTCACATTTGAAATGCCTAGCACCATATCGAACCCGGTGGAAGTCGAGTTGCTATTTCAAACTATCTTCAGTCATGAAAAGATCCGGTCAAATGACACGATTTTAATTAAATCTTCTGTGAACAAGGCACGAAAAGGAAAAGAATCGGCGACAGCCACATCAGGCCTACGCTTCATGTTATGTTATGTAACACTTGAATTGACTCTCTTCGCTAGTGTATAAGCAGGCAGTTCTCAACTTCTCACTAAGACGTCTCTGTACCGGCACAAAGACGTCTCTGTACCGGCACCTCTTATGAGTCATAAATAAAAAATATGACTCAGTACTCACTGCAGTGAGTGACAGAAAGCGCATTTTCTCGTCGACGAAAACGTGAAGTCACGGACGTTCTTGGTGAGTCAGTGTGTATATATTTATCATAAATTATAATTATTCGTTCATGAAAAATCGTTATTTTTCCAGCAGAAAATGCATATGGAGAAGTTTTGCTATGGTAGTCTTTCTAAATGAACACTGCCATTCCAAAATAAAAACTATTTCAAGCGGTTCATAAATACATTTGTTAAGTTTGTACCGTATAATGAGTTACCCAAATCAGTCCTATACGTACTACCAGAAAGCTATTTACATATATTTTGATGTGATATTTTGTTTGATGTTATATTTCTATTTTGATGTGGTATTTTCTTCCTACAATCATTAATGGGAAACTTGTTCAACTGTTTATGAGCTATCCAGAATTTTTTTTTAAATAATTTTTTTGTCAAAAGAATTACCACAATATTAACAAAACACGTATTTAAATCTTTATCCATAAAAACCCGTCATGAAGTGAAACTAGGCGGCAAATGGAGCAAAAGGCATAAACTTGAAAAATCTACACGACGCCGAACTGATTGCGCCATCCCTTGAAAAATCAACAAAACCAAGACATGACGTAAGCATCTGGCAACATTCACTCACGACTTGTTTGTTTCTTTATTCCATAATCTTGATCATTATATTCACATGGAAGCGAATTATACACTTTGATGATATTCAGGCATTAACTTGATTTTGCAGGACCTGTACGTGCATTGATTCAAAGTTTTTTTTTCCTATTGAAAGTTTATCTCGCGTTCTAATTTCGTATGATCAACGCATATTTAGACGATACGGGAACTGTGAAGTATTTGCATAAGAATTTCCGTATTCAAATATTTGTTGGCCTCATCATAGTATCTTATTGATTTAAGGCAACGTCCTATAACTCTCACAAGCAGTGATGGAAATTCTGTTGTAAAAATAGGAAAATGTTTCACTTGTCATGAGATGTTGGTATCCAACCTTGACAATCATCAATCACATTTATTGTTAAAAATCATGGGCGCATAATAACGTTTTTTATCATCCTACTGCTAACGATCACGGTGATTATTTTTATTCAGCTCTATTTGTCTCCCTATTATTCAGCTCTATTTGTCTCCCTATTATTCGGCCCTATTTGTCTGCCTGTTATTCTGCCCTATTTGTCTCCCTATTATTCTGCCCTATTTGTCTCCCTATTATTCAGCTCTATTTGTCTCCCTATTATTCGGCCCTATTTGTCTGCCTGTTATTCTACCCTATTTGTCTCCTTATTATTCGGCCCTATTTGTCTCCTTATTATTCTTCTCTATTCATCTCCCTATTATTCGGCCCAATTTGTCTCCCTATTATTCTACCCTTCTTCTCTATTTGACTCCCTATTATTCGGCCCTATTTGTCTCCCTATTATTCTGCCCTATTTGTCTCTCTATTATTCTGCCCTTTTTGTATCCCTATTATTCTGACCTATTTGTATCCCTATTATTCTGACCTATTTGTCTCCCTATTATTGTTCCCTTCTGCCCTATTTGACTCCCTATTATTCGGCCCTATTTATCTCCCTATTATTCTGAAAAATTCCTCGTCATGTCTCGCTTCCAAAGCGAGCAATACTACTGTAGCACATAGCTGGAGAAATAAGACTCAATATTGAAATATTAATATATTATCTACAAAAAAATCAGAGTTAAGAGATTGATAATTAGATTTTTTTAATCATTATTTCCTTAGCATCTACGAACAACTGTTTGACCATCACGTATGTACAGTGCTCGACTGCATATGTGCATACAAACGAACAAAGTTTCATGGCTAAATTTGGTCAGCATATAGCTGCTGACGTTCTCCTCAGGTTGCTTTTGATGTTGCTCTATGTTCATTAACATTGCAATAAAAAATTCTGAAAAGTTTCTTGAGTCCGTAATTTTAAACTAACACTAGATGAGTGTATGAATGTTATTGAATCAATGAATTGTATACATACTAACGTATTTGTTTTCCATTAGAAAGCTGCATTCGAGGTACACTACAAGTAGCGACAATTGGCGACCGCGTGCAGTTTAGATTGATGTGAAGTGGTGCAACAGCTACAAGACCACTGACTACACGATTGAAAGCTACAGGTTGGAGATACAAAACCATTAGCTACATGATTGGGAGCTACAAATAATGCCGGTAAATAATGCAGGAAGTAACCTCATACATCAAAGTGAAAGTTCACAAAAAGTTTTAAAATTTTTTTACACTAACTCGGATTCCTTTTTGAACAAGAAAAGTGAACTGTTAGCTGTGATCGCAAACGAGTGTATAGACATTATTTGTATTACAGAAACACTTCCTAAAAATCACGGGGGGAAAATTGTACCTGTTGAATTTCAGCTGCCAGGTTTTGATTGTTTTCATAACTTAAATGAAGAGCAGTGCAGTAGAGGTGTAGCTCTGTGGGTTAGAATCTCTTATGGGTCCCAGAAAGTTAAGTTATCTGCAGAGCATCAATCAGCTAGAGAATCAGTGTGGTGCGAACTTACTCTAAAAGGCAAAGGTAGCCACCTCATAGGGGTCATTTATAGATCACCTAACAGCTCCTCTGATAACAATAAAGTATTAAACAGCCTTTTACCGAGCATATCATTCAGCAGGTCGCATACGTTGATCGTTGGTGACTTAAACCATCCAGAAATATAATGGGCAGATGAATCTTCTCCAAGAGATAGGAATCATCCTGTGGAATCCCTGTTCTTGGAGTCTGTGCGAGACTCATTTTTAATCCAGAACATCACCAAGCCAACCCATTTTAGAGGTAAACAGACTCCGAATATTCTAGATCTTGTGTTAAAAAGTGAAGAATCAATGATAGATGAGCTTCGCCACAAGGCTCCGTTGGGCAAAAGCCACCACCAATCATTGTCTTTTCAATATTAAGTGTTGTGCAGAAAAGACGCTTCGGAAGCGAGAACGTTTGAACTGTGCGAAAGGCGATTATGACAAACTCCGTGAAGCTGTGAATGCAGCGAATATTTCGGACTGTATTAAGGACATGAATGTGGCTGATTCATGGTCGTTTCTCATAGACACGGTTATGTCTGCAGTTGATGCCTGTGTACCCAAAATTTCGCTTGGAGGAGTCAAAAAGTCCCAGTGGATGAACAGTGCAGTGAGGCTCGGCTAAAGACCAAGAAAGAAGCCTACAAGCGTCATTTACGAACTCGCAGCGATTCCGATTATAACCTGTATGCAAGAGCTCGAAATCAAGCTTAAAAAGTTTGTCGCACTGCAGTGAAAAACTTCGAAAAATTGATAAAAATGCAAAAGAGAATCCGAAAGCCTTCTTTTTGTACGCTAGTTCGAAGTGTAAGTCCAAGGACGGTATATCTGATTTGAAAGTAGCCCAACGAAAGATTTCCTCTGATGAGGACAAGGCTAACGTTCTTAAGCAGTTTTTCAGCAGTGTCTTCACAGATGAGGACTTGAACAGTATTCCAGATATTGAGGAGCGCCCAGTCGACTCGAAGTTAACAGGTTTTGAAAAACACGAAGAAGAGGTTCTCAAGCGCCTGGTAGCTCTAAATCCCAACGAGTCATGTGGACCAGACGGCTTCCATCGCAGATTGCTCAAAGGATTGGCAACCGTTCTGGCCGGCCAATTGACAGTATTCTTTCAAAAAACCTTGAACGAAGGAACTTTGCCGTCCGACTGGAAAGAAGCTCAAGTAACACCATTGTTCAAAAAAGGTGACAAAAGCAGCCCCGGCAACTATCGCCCCGTCAGTCCTGTCTCTTATACACATCTAGATGTGTATAAGAGACAGGGTGAAGGTGATGNCAGTTGGGTTTAACCTGCTGGTTTATACCTACTTGAGGTCAAAGATTGGAATGGTCCGCTGCGGTAGACATTATAGGGACATCAGTTGGGTTTAACCTGCTTGTTCATATATATTTACTTGAAGACAAAGATTGGAATGGTCGGTATTAATGGTGGTAGGCATTATATGTATGGACATCAGGTGATAATGGCCAGTCTTTTTCAACTTTTACAGCGAGAAAATTTTTCCCGGATGGAAGAGTACATTCGTTGAACAAATAAATTCGTTTACCTTCAAATAAATATACACACAAAATAGGCAGAATTTAAAGAACTAAATGGAAATTTAATTCAAATTAATATAAAAAAATTTCCAGGGGCAATGTAGTCGATTTGTTAAAAAACAAAAACATTTTCAGCGTGTAGCTATCATGAGAATCCTGGGGGTAATAAATAATGAGTATGGGATAATAAATCCTAAATCCACGACGTAATATTTCATTCTGAATTGCTAGATACTTGCAAAAAATTCTTTTGTGTAGATTAAATGTATATGATTATGTAAAACAATCCTGATCTGCAGTCTTTCACATTTGTATATGTTATTCTGGTAAAATTGCACTGGCTCTTCTGCTGCGATTTTAACGAAAAATTGTGTGTTGTATTTTCCATGAGTAATGTATTTATTATGTACTCTAATATATAACATGCATGCGTGTTATCTAATGCGTGTGGGAAATACAATTTACTTCCCATCTTTTGTATAATTTCATAATTAAGAGTTCCTTGCCTGAATGCGTGGTACGATTTCTTGTTAGTCTTCCCTAATTAAATGGATGTGTTGGTGAAAACTCTTTGTACTTTAATTTTTGGCGTCGCTTCCTACAAGAAATCACAGTTTTATGCTAAAATTTACCAACTCTCAAGATCTATCAAAGAGTTCATTGTTTGTTTTTGCATATAGAAATGCTTCCAGATGAAATCATTTGTTTTGAAAATTGGAAAATAGAATAAAATGTTTTTCATAATATTTTAGAAGTACAGAAAGTCAGTTTCCAATGTTGTGCTTTCATTTAATCACGATATGAGCCTTTTCATTGCAAATTTTTCGACGTTTTTGGTACATGAAGTTCGATTCGTCTTGCATTCATGACCTATGTAAAAACAGAAGCATTTTCCACGAAAATAACTAAATTATGTCTAAACATTACCCTGCGTTCAATCAATTAACGTACTACATACTTTCATATAATGAACCACAAAATTCCATAAAATTTAAATCATTTGATGAACTAAATGTATTTAAAAGGACAAAGGAGTTTCCTATTGCAGTGACATGACTTGCGCAACGACAGGGGATGCTTGGAAGTTTTACTTTAAACTATTACAAAATGCACATTTTTCTGAATTATCAGAGTCATTATTTTTTGGCCTTCATATTATTTCTCCTCTCATCCTCGTCGCTGATTATAATTTTTGTCCTTTCATAGTATTTTATTTCAGGTATTTACGATTCCAATGCCACTGTGTAAAAATAAATCTAAATAAAAAATTAAAATTGCATAATTTTTAAAATATAACATTGGTTTTCATTTTCACATTTAGTGGAGCCCACAACAACACTTCCATGTCGCAACCCTTTTCCATCGTCCTCTTCCAGCAATCCGTGCTTGAAATTTACAGCAATGTACTGCCGGCATAACTTTTTTTACTGAGCTGCATGTATGTCGAGCAACACATTCCATTATCATATTCTCGTACAGCCATTACTGTTCCGTTTCCCGGCCTATACTTTCAAAAAAAGTTAAGAGATCGTAAGTTCTTCAGCCAATCATTTACGGTCTTTCAAGCAAAATCCACCAATCATAGACAAGAAAATAGAGCGTAAGTACTTACGTTCACTTAGTGAGTTATGAAAGTATTGCCCCTGGCCCTGCCCGATTGTTGAGTTATTTTCTACATCAGCTCCGACGCAGGGCTTTGATAGTTTCCAAAGGCAGAATTGTTTAAGGTGATCATACAACGAATGGTTTATGCACTTCTACTTGTCATTTGGCTGTGAATGGATTTGGAATATTAACAGATTCAACATCGATAGAATCTTTTCAATCTATTCCATAGGAATAGCCGAATAGATATTTTAAATAATATTCTAATGTCATTCAATTTACTTATCAATATCTCTATTTATCTTGGATTGGTTGACTCTACAGTTTAGTTTAATAAAACCATTCCGGATGAGGAAATCGTAATGTCGCACAAAATAAGCTTCCTCTCACATACCCCTGTCCAATATATTCTCATTGCCGAAAAGCAATATTTTTCAAGTTCTTAAATTAGAGCTCTTATCTACAATTTTTACTCTCTGCGAATATTCCGGAATCTTAACATGAAACAAATAATAATTTAATAATAATAAAAAACAAGAAAATTCCGATTGATATAAGGAATCATTATTCTGATTGAAATGGAACTATTAATCGGATTGAAAAGGAACTATTAATCTGATTGAACAGGAATTATTTATCAGATTATGAACAGGATTAATCAGGTAAAAATCTGATTAATCAGGAATTAAAAGAGCTAGAAACAACAGGACGTATGAAAGCTCTCACACACCGGCTGATATGATACACATATTACTCATATGATACATACAAGATAGTTAAATGATGAATATATGATACTTATATGATACCGATATGCTCCTTCCATGATACTTAAATGATAACTAACATTTGATACTTATATGTTAGCTATATGATACATATAAGATAGTTATTTGATACTTATATGATACTTCTATGATGCTTATATAATACTAATTACTAATACACAGAGGTGGGCAGTAGCGCGCTACATGTAGCGGCCGCTACATTTTCAGTAGCGGTAGCGGTAGCGGCTACATTTAAGCAATTGTGGCGGTAGTGGTAGCGCCCGCTACATATTTAAGTAGCGATACGAGGTTTTGCCGCTACAGCGCTACCGCTACATTTATAGATAAAGCCTTTTGATTTTACTTAATAGTGTTAAATATTATTTAAAAACCATCATGATACATACATAATATAAATTACAGAATAAAACTGTACGAAAGATTTCGGTGTAATGTTGTCGACCTCTGCCTGTTACTAGTGTCAACATGTTAGTAGTTACTTGTTATATTGTTACCAGTTACCACACACAGGTATTTTTTCATGTTTCAGTTTGCTAACAGTTACTTTTACACAGTTATTTTTATGTTTCACCTTCCCTACATGGATGTCTACTTTAATCTACCAATCTTAAAAATAATCCACATATATATACAAATAAAAGACTGATTTTTATATGTATATGTGGATAATTTTTGAGATT